>NC_060183.1:81350260-81447760 GCF_021184085.1 Oncorhynchus gorbuscha | reverse complement strand
GAGAGAGAGAGAGAGCGACAGAGAGAGTGCGACAGAGAGAGAGAGTGCGACAGAGAGAGAGTGCGACAGAGAGAGAGAGAGAGAGAGAGAGAGAGAGAGAGAGAGAGAGAGAGCGACAGAGAGAGAGAGCGACAGAGAGAGAGAGCGACAGAGAGAGAGAGCGACAGAGAGCGACAGAGAGAGAGAGCGACAGAGAGAGTCAGAGAGCGCCAGAGAGCGCCAGAGAGAGAGAGCGCGACAGAGAGAGAGAGTGCGACAGAGAGAGAGAGAGAGAGCGAGAGAGTCAGAGAGAGAGTCAGAGAGAGAGAGAGAACGACAGAGAGAGAGAGAGAGAGAGAGAGAGAGAGAGAGAGAGAGAGAGGGAGAGAGCGACAAAGAGAGAGAGAGAACGACAGAGAGACAGACAGAGAGGGAGAGAGAGAGCGACAAAGAGAGAGAGAGAACGACAGAGAGACAGAGAGAGAGAGAGCGACAGAGAGAGAGAGCGACAGAGAGAGAGAGCGACAAAGAGAGAGAGACAGAGAGACAGAGAGAGAGAGAACGACAGAGAGAGAGAGAACGACAGAGAGAGAGAGAACGACAGAGAGAGAGACAGAGAGAGAACGACAGAGAGAGAGACAGAGAGAGAACGACAGAGAGAGAGACAGAGAGAGAACGACAGAGAGAGAGAGAGAGCGACAAAGAGAGAGAGAGCGACAAAGAGAGAGAGAGGACGACAGAGAGACAGAGAGAGAGAGAGCGACAGAGAGAGAGAGCGACAAAGAGAGAGAGACAGAGAGAGAGAGAATGACAGAGAGAGAGACAGAGAGGGAGAGAGAGAGAGCGACAGAGAGAGAGACAGAGGCTGAATCTGCAGCAGGCTCTTGCCGTCCTGTGTTTCACCCTGATTGTCATGGCGACGTGGTGAATAACGAAGCACCAATAGCTGCAGCAGAGTCAATAATGCTCCCAGAGACATCGTGTGGATTATCAACAGCAGAGTCCCTGCTTCGCTTCGCCCCCCGCCCCCCCAGTCTCCTCTCCCCTCCCATCCCCTCCCCACGCCTCCCTCTCCTCGCGCCCAGCCGCCAACAGCTGAAGGGCGAATCGATACGGCCAAGGAAAGGACACTGACCCCGCTCCATTTACCACAATACGCCGTCAAATTTACAAAAAAAAAAAAACGACCCAAAAATGTCTCCTTTCTTATTTTGTCCTCGCCGTCGGCGCGGCGACGAAACACAAAACAGGATTAGAGGGGAATTGTATGATTGTTTTTATCACGAGCCTGGGTTCTCCCCTCCATTTTGAGGGAAGGTGTTTCAGTACAATACTGTGTCCTTGGTGGAGAGCCTTCAAAGATGAATCCATATTATAAAAACACGCTGGGAAGAAGAGGGAGGAAGAGGGAAGAAGAGGGAGGAAGAGGGAGGAAGAGGGAAGAAGAGGGAAGAAGAGGGAAGAAGAGGGAGGAAGAGGGAAGAAGAGGGAGGAAGAGGGAAGAAGAGGGGGGAAGAGGGAAGAAGAGGGAGGAAGAGGGAGGAAGAGGAAGAAGAGGAAAAAGAGGGAAGAAGAAAGAAGAGGAAGAAGAGGGAAGAAGAGGGAGGAAGAGGGAGGAAGAGGGAAGAAGAGGGAAGAAGAGGGAAGAAGAGGGAGGAAGAGGGAGGAAGAGGGAAGAAGAGGGAAGAAGAGGGAAGAAGAGGGAAGAAGAGGGAAGAAGAGGGAGGAAGAAGGAAGAAGAGGGAAGAAGAGGGAGGAAGAGGGAGGAAGAGGGGGAAGAGGGAGGAAGAGGGAAGAAGAGGGGGAAGAGGGGGAAGAGGGAAGAAGAGGGAGGAAGAGGGAGGAAGAAGGAAGAAGAGGGAAGAAGAGGGAGGAAGAGGGAAGAAGAGGGAAGAAGAGGGAAGAAGAGGGAGGAAGAAGAGGGAAGAAGAGGGAAGAAGAGGGAAGAAGAGGGAGGAAGAAGAGGGAGGAAGAAGGAAGAAGAGGGAAGTAGAGGGAGGAAGAGGGAGGAAGCGGGAGGAAGAGGGAGGAAGAGGGAGGAAGAGGGAGGAAGAGGGAGGAAGAGTTCTGTCCTCTAGGATAAAATCCTTTCGACTGTAATCGGCATGTTGTTCACCAGAATGCTACCGTCTGCAGAGCACAGCGTTGTATCGGTGGGAGGGGGGCGTGTGTGTTGTTGTGTATGGGGAGGGGGTCCAATATCTACAAATAGCTGTGGTGGTGCTTTTCCAATGTTCAATAACACAACAGCACACAAACACAGTGGGCTGGTTCATCTGCCAGGTAAACACAGTGGGCTGGTCCATCTGCCAGGTGGACACAGTGGGCTGGTCCATCTGCCAGGTAGTGGAGTGGAGGGATAGAGGAGTGGAGAGATAGAGGAGTGGAGAGATAGAGGAGTGGAGATAGAGGAGTGGAGGGATAGAGAAGTGGAGAGATAGAGGAGTGGAGGGATAGAGGAGTGGAGGGATAGAGGAGTGGAGGGATAGAGGAGTGGAGGGATAGAGGTGCTTTTCCAATGTTCAATAACACAACAGCACACAAACACAGTGGGCTGGTTCATCTGCCAGGTAAACACAGTGGGCTGGTCCATCTGCCAGGTGGACACAGTGGGCTGGTCCATCTGCCAGGTAGTGGAGTGGAGGGATAGAGGAGTGGAGAGATAGAGGAGTGGAGAGATAGAGGAGTGGAGATAGAGGAGTGGAGGGATAGAGGAGTGGAGAGATAGAGGAGTGGAGAGATAGAGGAGTGGAGAGATAGAGGAGTGGAGAGATAGAGGAGTGGAGAGATAGAGGAGTGGAGAGATAGAGGAGTGGAGGGATAGAGGAGTGGAGAGATAGAGGAGTGGAGAGATAGAGGAGTGGAGGGATAGAGGAGTGGAGGGATAGAGATAGAGAGTGGAGAGATAGAGGAGTGGAGAGATAGGGAGTGGAGAGATAGAGGAGTGGAGAGGAGTGGAGGGATAGAGGAGTGGAGAGATAGAGGAGTGGAGAGATGGAGGGATAGGGAGTGGAGATATAGAGTGGAGAGGAGTGGAGGGATAGAGGAGTGGAGAGAGGGAGAGAGGGAGAGATGGAGTGGAGATAGAGGAGTGGAGAGATAGTGGAGAGATAGAGTGGAGGGATAGAGGAGTGGAGGAGTGGAGGGATAGAGGAGTGGAGGGATAGAGGAGTGGAGAGATAGAGGAGTGGAGGGATAGAGGAGTGGAGGGATAGAGGAGTGGAGGGATAGAGGAGTGGAGAGATAGAGGAGTGGAGGGATAGAGGAGTGGAGAGATAGAGGAGTGGAGGGATAGAGGAGTGGAGGATAGAGGAGGGAGAGATAGAGGAGTGGAGGGATAGAGGAGTGGAGAGATAGAGGAGTGGAGGGATAGAGGAGTGGAGAGATAGAGGAGTGGAGAGATAGAGGAGTGGAGAGATAGAGGAGTGGAGGGATAGAGGAGGGAGTGGAGAGATAGAGTGGAGGGATAGAGAGTGGAGAGATAGAGGAGTGGAGGGATAGAGGAGTGGAGGGATAGAGGAGTGGAGAGATAGAGGAGTGGAGGGATAGAGGAGTGGAGAGATAGAGGAGTGGAGAGATAGAGGAGTGGAGAGATAGAGGAGTGGAGAGATAGAGGAGTGGAGAGATAGAGGAGTGGAGGGATAGAGGAGTGGAGAGATAGAGGAGTGGAGGGATAGAGGAGTGGAGGGATATAGGAGTGGAGAGATAGAGGAGTGGAGGGATAGAGGAGTGGAGGGATAGAGGAGTGGAGGAGTGGAGGGATAGAGGAGTGGAGGGTTAGAGGAGTGGAGGGATAGAGGAGTGGAGGGATAGAGGAGTGGAGGGATAGAGGAGTGGAGGGATAGAGGAGTGGAGGGATAGAGGAGTGGAGGGATAGAGGAGTGGAGGGATAGAGGAGTGGAGGGATAGAGGAGTGGAGGGATAGAGGAGTGGAGGGATAGAGGCGTGGAGGCATAGAGGAGTAATTGACCTCTAGTCAATGACCATTCAAGACAGAGTTAGAAGTCACACAGACAGTGACGACACAGGATCCAAGGAGTGGAAAGAGTGCTCCATAACAAATCTCTCAGCCTCTCTCCTCAGCACGCGCACGCGCACACGCGCACGCGCACACGCACACACACACACGCACACACACACACACACACACACACACACACACACACACACACACACACACACACACACACACACACACCTATTTGATGGACGGTGAGCATGGGGCACCATTGTATTAAAAATAAATAGCTTCCTCGGGTTTGTTGTTCAGTAGATCAATAACATACCAATTACAACAGACCCTCTCTGCCACCCTCGTGGTTAAACATCAGTCAGATAGCAGACATGTTGCCTACGTGTCGCTCTAATTAAATTAAATCAAATATCAATCTATTAATAAATCATTATAAAAATACAAACATTTTACTAAATGTTTATTTTAATTTTTAAAAGATATAATAATTAAAGTGTTTCAGTGTGAGATGAACCGTTTGTTCTCCCATAAACCTACAGTGTCTGTCCTTCAACCAACTCACACCACATGGTCTTTTTCATCTCCTGTTAATCTGCAGTATGAATGCAAGGCTGTGACATTAGAAAACATCACATTAAAAATGGACCTTAGAGGTTGAAAAACCATTTGTGATGTTGAAAAATGTTCACACCAAATAAAAAAATACAAATAAAAAACACACAAAAAAAAACAGATTTTCCTGCAGTTTCCTACTGAAACGCCTCACACACAGTAGATAGATGATGTTAATACCAGAGAGTTGAGATGCTTCATGATGTTGGACCAAGGGCACCACAGTTTCCTACTGAAACGCCTCACACACAGTAGATAGATGATGTTAATACCAGAGAGTTGAGATGCTTCATGATGTTGGACCAAGGGCACCACAGTTTCCTACTGAAACGCCTCACACACAGTAGATAGATGATGTTAATACCAGAGAGTTGAGATGCTTCATGATGTTGGACCAAGGGCACCACAGTTTCCTACTGAAACGCCTCACACACAGTAGATAGATGATGTTAATACCAGAGAGTTGAGATGCTTCATGATGTTGGACCAAGGGCACCACAGTTTCCTACTGAAACGCCTCACACACAGTAGATAGATGATGTTAATACCAGAGAGTTGAGATGCTTCATGATGTTGGACCAAGGGCACCACAGTTTCCTACTGAAACGCCTCACACACAGTAGATAGATGATGTTAATACCAGAGAGTTGAGATGCTTCATGATGTTGGACCAAGGGCACCACAGTTTCCTACTGAAACGCCTCACACACAGTAGATAGATGATGTTAATACCAGAGAGTTGAGATGCTTCATGATGTTGGACCAAGGGCACCACAGTTTCCTACTGAAACGCCTCACACACAGTAGATAGATGATGTTAATACCAGAGAGTTGAGATGCTTCATGATGTTGGACCAAGGGCACCACAGTTTCCTACTGAAACGCCTCACACACAGTAGATAGATGATGTTAATACCAGAGAGTTGAGATGCTTCATGATGTTGGACCAAGGGCACCACAGTTTCCTACTGAAACGCCTCACACACAGTAGATAGATGATGTTAATACCAGAGAGTTGAGATGCTTCATGATGTTGGACCAAGGGCACCACAGTTTCCTACTGAAACGCCTCACACACAGTAGATAGATGATGTTAATACCAGAGAGTTGAGATGCTTCATGATGTTGGACCAAGGGCACCACAGTTTCCTACTGAAACGCCTCACACACAGTAGATAGATGATGTTAATACCAGAGAGTTGAGATGCTTCATGATGTTGGACCAAGGGCACCACAGTTTCCTACTGAAACGCCTCACACACAGTAGATAGATGATGTTAATACCAGAGAGTTGAGATGCTTCATGATGTTGGACCAAGGGCACCACAGTTTCCTACTGAAACGCCTCACACACAGTAGATAGATGATGTTAATACCAGAGAGTTGAGATGCTTCATGATGTTGGACCAAGGGCACCACAGTTTCCTACTGAAACGCCTCACACACAGTAGATAGATGATGTTAATACCAGAGAGTTGAGATGCTTCATGATGTTGGACCAAGGGCACCACAGTTTCCTACTGAAACGCCTCACACACAGTAGATAGATGATGTTAATACCAGAGAGTTGAGATGCTTCATGATGTTGGACCAAGGGCACCACAGTTTCCTACTGAAACGCCTCACACACAGTAGATAGATGATGTTAATACCAGAGAGTTGAGATGCTTCATGATGTTGGACCAAGGGCACCACAGTTTCCTACTGAAACGCCTCACACACAGTAGATAGATGATGTTAATACCAGAGAGTTGAGATGCTTCATGATGTTGGACCAAGGGCACCACAGTTTCCTACTGAAACGCCTCACACACAGTAGATAGATGATGTTAATACCAGAGAGTTGAGATGCTTCATGATGTTGGACCAAGGGCACCACAGGCCAGAGAGGAGACAAACTATAAATATGGTGTGTGTGTGTGTGTGTGTGTGTGTGTGTGTGTGTGTGTGTGTGTGTGTGTGTGTGTGTGTGTGTGTGTGTGTGTGTGTGTGTGTGTGTGTGTGTGTGTGTGTGTGTGTGTGTGTGTGTGTGTGTGTGTGTAACCTTCCGTGTATACCTGTTAATAAACCCTAAGCCTGGATTTAAGGACAACACCTCTGGTCTCCACTTGTTTAAAGGAAGGATCTGGTGTGTGTGTGTGTGTGTGTGTGTGTGTGTGTGTGTGTGTGTGTGTGTGTGTGTGTGTGTGTGTGTGTGTGTGTGTGTTTTCCCACTAAAACCCTAGCAAGTCCTGTATATCCCCCCACTGTGAGGGTGATTACTACAGAGACTCTTCAGACTGTGTGTGTCCCGAATTGCACCCTACTCCCTACGTAGTGAGCTACTATTTCACTAGGGTCCATAGGAATCTGGTCAAAACAAGTGCACTATATATGGAATAGGGTGCCATTTGGGAAGCATTGCACTGTCTGTGGAGGCTGGAGGATCCCTATTCTCCAGAGATGAAAGATCCTGTTTCTGGGGGGACAAAAGAGAGAGACAGAGAGAGAGACAGAGACAAAGAGAGACAGAGAGAGACAAAGAGAGACCGAGAGAGAGACGAAGAGCGAGACAGAGAGAGAGAGCGAGAGAGACAAAGAGAGCGAGACAAAGAGAGAGAGACAGAAAGAGCGAGACAGAGAGAGAGACAGAGAGAAAGACAGAGAGAGCGAGACAGAGAGACAAAGAGAGAGAGACAAAGAGAGAGAGACAAAGAGAGAGAGACAGAGAGAGCGAGACAGAGACAAAGAGAGACAGAGAGAGACAAAGAGAGACAGAGAGAGACAAAGAGAGACGAAGAGCGAGACAGAGAGAGAGAGCGAGAGAGACAAAGAGAGAGAGCGAGAGAGACAAAGAGAGAGACAAAGAGAGAGACAGAGAGAGAGACAGAGAGAGCGAGACCGAGAGAGAGACAAAGAGACAGAGAGAGCGAGACAAAGCGAGACAGAGAGAGCGAGACAGAGAGAGCGAGACAGAGAGAGACAAAGAGAGAGACAGAGAGAGCGAGACAAAGCGAGACAGAGAGAGCGAGACAAAGAGAGACAGAGAGAGACAGAGAGAGCGAGACAGAGAGAGACAGAGAGAGCGAGACAGAGAGAGACCGAGAGACCGAGAGAGAGACCGAGAGACCGAGAGAGAGACAGAGAGACCGAGAGAGAGACAGAGAGACCGAGAGAGAGACAGAGAGACCGAGAGACAGAGAGAGCGAGAGAGCGAGAGAGTGAGAGAGCGAGAGAGTGAGAGACCCAAACTTAAGGAAAGCTTTGACTATTGTATAGACTCAGTGACCATAGCCTTGCTATTGAGAGGCAGACCTGGCTCTCAGGAGAAGACAGGCTATGTGCTCACTGCCCACAAAATGAGGTGGAAACTGAGCTGCACTTCCTAACCTCCTGCCCAATGTATGACCATATTAGAGAGACATATTTCCCTCAGATCCAAAGAATTTGAAAAACAAACCCGATTTTGATAAACTCCCATATCTACTGGGTGAAATTCCACAGTGTGCCATCACAGCAGCAAGATTTGTGACCTGTTGCCACAAGAAAAGGGCAACCAGTGAAGAACAAACACCATTGTAAATACAACCCATATTTACGTTTATTTATTTTCCCTTGTGTTCTTTAACCATTTGCACATCACATTTGAAATGTCTTTATCAATCTAGACACAATAACCCACAATGACAAATCAAAAATCTTTGCACATTAATTAAAAATGGAAATACCTTACTTGCATAAATATTCAGACCACAATAATAATTTAATAACATTTAAACAATAATAATGACAAAGGGAAAATTGGTTTAAAAATATTAAACTTTAAAAAAGGAACTTATTCACATCAGTATTCAGACCCGTTGCTATGAGACTCGAAATTGAGCTCAGATGCATCCTGTTTCCATTGATCATCCTTGAGATGTTTCTACAACTTGATTGGAGTCCACCTGGTGGTAAATTCTATTGATTGGACATGATTTGGAAAGGCACACACCTGTCTATATAAGGTCCCACAGTTGACAGTGCATGTCAGAGAAAAAACCAAGCCATGGGGTTGAAGGACTCGATCAGGGGAAGGGTACCAAAAAATGTCTGCAGCATTGAAGGTCCCCAAGAACACAGTGGCCTCCATCATTCTTCAATGGAAGAAGTTTAGAACCACGAAGACTCTTCCTAGAGCTGGAGGCCCAGCCAAACTTATCAATCAGGGAGAAGGGCCTTAGTCAGGGAGGTGACCAAGAACCCGATGGTCACTCTGAAAGAGCTCCAGAGTTCCTCTGTGGAGATGGGAGAACCTTCCAGAAGGACAACCCTCTCTGCAGCACTCCAGCAATCAGGCCTTTATGATAGAGTGGCCAGACGGAAGCCACTCCTCAGTAAAAGGCACATGACAGCCAGCTTGGAGTTTGCCAAAAGGTACCTAAAGGACTCTCAGACCATGAGAAACAAGATTCTCTGGTCCGATGAAACCAAGATGGAACTCTTCAGCCTGAATGAAAGCCAAGCGTACCGTCTGGAGGAAACCTACGGTGAAGCATGGTGGTGGCAGCATTGTGCTGTGTGGTTGTTTTTCAGCAGCAGGGACTGGCAGACTAGTCAGGATCGAGGAAAATATGAACAAAACAAAGTACAGAGAGATCCTTGATGAAAACCTGCTCCAGAGCGCTCAGCACCTCAGACTGGGGCAAAGGTTCACCTTCCAACAGGACAACTACCCATAAGCACACAGCCAAGACAATGCAGGAGTGGTTTTGGGACAAGCCTCTGAGTGGCCCAGCCAGAGCCCGGGCTGGAACCCATTCAACTGTGGTCCTTCTGTAGCTCAGTTGGTAGAGCATGGCGCTTGTAACGCCAGGGTAGTGGGTTCGATCCCCGGGACCACCCATACGTAGAATGTATGCACACATGACTGTAAGTCGCTTTGGATAAAAGCGTCTGCTAAATGGCATATATTATTATTATTATATTAACTGTGACAGAGCTTGTGAGGATCTGCAGAGAGGAATGGGAGAAACTCCCCAAGCTTGTAGTGTCACACCCAAGAAGAGTTGAGGCTGTAATCGCTGCCAAAGGCGCTTCAACAAAGTACCGAGTAAAGGGTCTGAATACTTAAGGAAATTTAATATTTTTGTGATGTCATTAGTGGGTATTGTGATGTCATTAGTGGGTATTGTGATGTCATTAGGGGGTATTGTGATGTCATTAGGGGGTATTGTGATGTCATTAGGGGGTATTGTGATGTCATTGGGGGGTATTGTGATGTCATTGGGGGGTATTGTGATGTCACTAGGGGGTATTGTGATGTCACTAGGGGGTATTGTGATGTCACTAGTGGGTATTGTGATGTCATTAGGGGTATTGTGATGTCATTAGGGGGTATTGTGATGTCATTAGGGGGTATTGTGATGTCATTGTAACTGTTTGGTTTTTTTTCTTTTACATTTGTAAAGATGTCTAAAAACCTGTTTATTGTGTGTAGACTGATGACTGTAAATTAATAATTTAATACATTTAAGAATCAGGCCGTAACGTAACAATGTGAAAAACGTCAAGGGATCTGAAGACTTTCCCCAAATACACCGACGTGGGTCTGACACACACACACACACACACACACACACACACACACACACACACACACACACACACACACACACACACACACACACACACACACACACACACACACACACACACACACACACACACACACACACACACACACACACACACACACACACACACGGACTGTAAGCTCTCCTCCGTGAAAACCAGCCCCGTCGCGGACCAGGATGTCTTGCTCCCAGACAGACTAAACAACTTCCTCGCTTTGAGGACAATACAGTGCCACTGACACGACTCGCTACCAAAAAACTCTCCTTCACTGCAGCTGACGTGAGTAAGATATTTAAACGTGTTAACCCTCGCAAGGTTGCCGACCCAGACGGCATCCCCAGCCACGTCCTCAGAGCATGCACAGTCCAGCTGGCTGGTGTGTTTACGGACATATTCAATCTCTCCCTACCTCAATCTGCTGTCCCCACTTGCGTCAAGAGGGCCAGCATTGTTCCTGTTCCCAAGAAAGCTAAGGTAACTGAACTAAATGACCTTCGCCCCGTAGCACTCACCTCTGTCATCATGAAGTGCTTTCAGAGACTAGTCAAGGATCATATCACCTCTACCCTGCCTGACACCCGTAGACCCACTTCAATTTGAATACCACGCCAACAGATCCACTGACGATGCAATCACCATCGCACTGCACACTGCCCTACCCCATCTGCCCTATCCCATCTGCCCCATCCCATCTGCCCCATCCCATCTGCCCCATCCCACCTGCCCCATCCCACCTGCCCTATCCCATCTGCCCTATCCCATCTGCCCTATCCCATCTGCCCTATCCCATCTGAACAAGAGGGATACCTATGTAAGAATGCTGTTCATTGACTACAACTCAGCTTTCAACACCATAGTACCTTCCAAGCTCGTCATTATGCTGGAGGCATGCTCTGAACCCCGCCCTGTGCAACTGGGTCCTGGACTTCCTGACAGGCTGCCCCCAGGTGGTGAGGGTAGGTTACAACACCTCCACTTCGCTGATCCTCAACACAGGGACCGCACAAGGGTGCGTTCTCAGCTCTCTCCTGTACTCCCTGTTCACCCATGACTGCGTGGCCATGCACACCTCCATCTCAATCATCAAGTCTGCAGACGACATAACAGTAGTAGGCTTGATTACCAACAACGACGAGATGGCCTACAGGGAGGTGGTGAGGAACCTGGGAGTGTGGTGTCAGGAAAATAACCTCTCACTCAACGTCAACAAAACAAAAGGAGCTGATCACGGACTTCAGGAAACAGCAGAGGGAGCAGCCCCCCCATCCACGGGACAGTAGTGGAGAAGGTGAAAAGTTAAGTTCCTCTGCGTACACATCATGGACAAACTGAAATGGTCCACCCACACAAACAGTGTGGTGAAGAGGGCACAACAGCGCCTCTTCAACCTCAGGAGGCTGAAGAAATTTGGCTTGGCACCTGAAACCCTCACAAACGTTTACAGATGCACATTTGAGAGCACCCTGTCGGGCTGTATCACCGCCTGGTATGGCAATTGCACCGCCCGAAACCGCAGGGTTCTCCAGAGGGTGGTGCGGTCTGCCCAACACACATCACCGGGGGCAAACTACCTGCCCTCCAGGACATCTACAGCACCCGATGCCACAGGAAGGCCAAAAAGATCAAGGACAACAACCACCTGAGCCACTGCCTGCTCACCCCACTATCATCCTGAAGGCGGGGTCAGTACAGGTGCATCAAAGCTGGCACCGAGAGACTGAAAAACAGCTTCTACCTCAAGGCCGTCAGACTGTTTAATAGCCATCACTAGCACATTAGAGGCTGCTGCCCGATATACATAGACTTGACTGTGCAGAGGGCACTGGCCACTTCAATAATGGAACACAAGTCACTTCAATAATGTTCACATATTTTGCTTTATTTTATTTACATTACTTTATTCTATTCTATTGGATTTTAGTCTATGCCGCTCTGACATCGCTCGTCCTAATATTTAGAAGTTCTTAATTCCAATCCTTTACTTTAGATTTGTGTGTATTGTTGTGAAATAATCAGGCCTCTCCAGGAACACAGCCTCTCTGATGGTCTGCTAGGTAATCAGGCCTCTCCAGGAACACAGCCTTTCTGTTGGTCTGCTAGGTAATCAGGCCTCTCCAGGAACACAGCCTCTCTGTTGGTCTGCTAGGTAATCAGGCCTCTCCAGGAACACAGCCTCTCTGTTGGTCTGCTAGGTAATCAGGCCTCTCCAGGAACACAGCCTTTCTGTTGGTCTGCTAGGTAATCAGGCCTCTCCAGGAACACAGCCTCTGTTGGTCTGCTAGGTAATCAGGCCTCTCCAGGAACACAGCCTTTCTGTTGGTCTGCTAGGTAATCAGGCCTCTCCAGGAACACAGCCTCTCTGATGGTCTGCTAGGTAATCAGGCCTCTCCAGGAACACAGCCTCTCTGATGGTCTGCTAGGTAATCAGGCCTCTCCAGGAACACAGCCTTTCTGTTGGTCTGCTAGGTAATCAGGCCTCTCCAGGAACACAGCCTTTCTGTTGGTCTGCTAGGTAATCAGGCCTCTCCAGGAACACAGCCTTTCTGATGGTCTGCTAGGTAATCAGGCCTCTCCAGGAACACAGCCTTTCTGTTGGTCTGCTAGGTAATCAGGCCTCTCCAGGAACACAGCCTTTCTGTTGGTCTGCTAGGTAATCAGGCCTCTCCAGGAACACAGCCTTTCTGTTGGTCTGCTAGGTAATCAGGCCTCTCCAGGAACACAGCCTTTCTGTTGGTCTGCTAGGTAATCAGGCCTCTCCAGGAACACAGCCTTTCTGTTGGTCTGCTAGGTAATCAGGCCTCTCCAGGAACACAGCCTTTCTGTTGGTCTGCTAGGTAATCAGGCCTCTCCAGGAACACAGCCTTTCTGTTGGTCTGCTAGGTAATCAGGCCTCTCCAGGAACACAGCCTTTCTGTTGGTCTGCTAGGTAATCAGGCCTCTCCAGGAACACAGCCTCTCTGATGGTCTGCTAGGTAATCAGGCCTCTCCAGGAACACAGCCTTTCTGTTGGTCTGCTAGGTAATCAGGCCTCTCCAGGAACACAGCCTCTCTGATGGTCTGCTAGGTAATCAGGCCTCTCCAGGAACACAGCCTTTCTGATGGTCTGCTAGGTAATCAGGCCTCTCCAGGAACACAGCCTCTCTGTTGGTCTGCTAGGTAATCAGGCCTCTCCAGGAACACAGCCTTTCTGATGGTCTGCTAGGTAATCAGGCCTCTCCAGGAACACAGCCTTTCTGATGGTCTGCTAGGTAATCAGGCCTCTCCAGGAACACAGCCTTTCTGATGGTCTGCTAGGTAATCAGGCCTCTCCAGGAACACAGCCTCTCTGATGGTCTGCTAGGTAATCAGGCCTCTCCAGGAACACCCAGTCTGTTTCCCCACCACCATCAATGTACTATTGAGCCTTATGTGTCCCAGTCTCAGCCTTGTGACTACACTTTCCTCCCTTCTCTCTCGGCCCGAGGACCTCCCTGACCCCACCTTTTCCTGGATCTTATACGTCTTCCCTTACTCTCCCTGTTCCACAACTCTTATACGTCTTCCCTTACTCTCCCTGTTCCACAACTCTTATACGTCTTCCCTTACTCTGTTTATTCATCACCCTCTTATCTTACATTGATTCCCCCCACCCCTCGGTGCCCAGGCACAGGTTAGTGGTGTGTGTGTGTGTGCGTGTGTTTACCTGGCACTTGCCCGTGCGAACATCATAAAGGGCCACTGAACCCTGGCGGGCCCCCACGGCAATACGGTGACTCCGGTCGCAGTATCCCACCATGTAGAACCTGAACAGAATCGAAACACAGAACACAGAGGTCAGGGCTCATTCGTCACATGGCATCGGCCACCGTGGGTCGACCCTTGACCCCTACAAACCCACAAGGGGTCGAACCCTTTCCCCCGAATCAACATTAAAAGTAAAGAGGCAACGACTCTCTCTCTCTAAGGTCTTGTTAGTAACACTATCAGTACATCAATCGGTACAGATGGAAGAGCGAGATCGCCACCAACGCCACCAGCCATTCACTGTTCTGTTACAAAACTCAAAATGGCTGCATGGAGGAGAGGATGTAAAATGGCGGAGTAAAGCTGTGCTTTAGTCATGGGCCGTCATGGCCTTCTGCCGTCATGGCCGTCACCTCCCACTTTCATGGCCTCCCGCTGTCATGGCCTCCCGCCGTCATGGCCGTCGCCTCCCGCCGTCATGGCCGTCGCCTCCCGCCGTCATGGCCGTCGCCTCCAGCTGTCATGGCCTCCCGCCGTCATGGCCGTCGACTCCCGCCGTCATGGCCGCCGCCTCCTGCCATGGCCGCCGCCTCCTGCCATGGCCGCCGCCTCCCGCTGTCATGGCCGCCGCCTTCTGCCATGGCCGCCGCCTTCTGTCCATGGCCGCCGCCTTCTGCCATGGCCGCCGCCTTCTGTCATGGCCGCCGCCTTCTGTCATGGCCGCCGCCTTCTGCCATTTCTCCATGAAGGTTTATATTTAGCTGACAAATGAACGACCATTTCAGTTGTTCATTTTCCTACTATTATAAATATCAGAATTAAAAAGGAACAACTCGTCTCTATTACAGCAGCAATGTGCTCCAGAAAACATACCTGTGATGATTATTTTAAATTTTACCTTTATTTAACGAGGCAAGTCAGTTAAGAACAAATTCTTATTTTCAATGATGGCCTAGGAACAGTGGGTTAACTGCCTTGTTCAGGGGCAGAACGACAGATTTGTACCTTGTCAACTCGGGGATTTGATCTTGCAACTTTCGGTTACTAGTCCAACACTCTAACCACTAGGCTACCAGCCCTGGAAGTACCTTACTGAAGGTACTTCATGTTGTACAATGCATTGCATCACCTAGGATTAAGCATCAATGATATGTCTATGACAGTACGCAGCAGAGGACAGGGAACGAGGACAGGGAACGAGGACAGAGAACGAGGACAGGGAACGAGGACAGGGAACGAGGACAGGGAACGAGGACAGGGAACGAGGACTGGGAACGAGGACTGGGAACGAGGACTGGGAACGAGGACTGGGAACGAGGACTGGGAACGAGGACTGGGAACGAGGACTGGGAACGAGGACTGGGAACGAGGACTGGGAACGAGGACTGGGAACGAGGACTGGGAACGAGGACTGGGAACGAAGACTGGGAACGAAGACTGGGAATGAGGACTGGGAACGAGGACTGGGAACGAGGACTGGGAACGAGGACATGGAACGAGGACATGGAACGAGGACATGGAACGAGGACATGGAACGAGGACATGGAACGAGGACATGGAACGAGGACATGGAACGAGGACATGGAACGAGGACATGGAACGAGGACATGGAACGAGGACATGATTACTCACTTGCAAATAGCAGGGAAACACTCATTGAGGCCTTTCTTCTTCACCAGAGAGCCTTCGATGCAGTACATGATGATGTCCATTACCTAGAGGAAGGAAGAAGAGAGAAATACCCAGCAATAACCACCTGTCCAAACATTTACATTTACATTTAAGTCCCCATCCAGTCACCTCAAACTAGAGCAACTAAAACATGTTTCTCATGGTGCTGCCATTCATTGTAAACTAATTAACAGTTAAATAAAGTTGAAGCATGTGGTTGTGGAGAGACCAGGTCTTGGACTGCAAGTCGTACCTCGACCAGCAGGTCCACGACGTCAGTCGGCATCTTCTCAATGAGGATATCTATGACCCTGATGATCTCAGTCTTGGCTCGGCCCAGAGAGGTGGTGTGGACATTCTGCTGTGACTGGGAGTTAGCCTGCATGGCTGTGTGTCTGTGAACCTAACATATAGGGTACAAAAAACGTTAAGGAGGTTAGGAGGAAGAGGTTAGGGGGAAGAGGTTAGGGGGAAGAGGTTAGGGGGAAGAGGTTAGGGGGAAGAGGTTAGGGGGAAGAGGTTAGGGGGAAGAGGTTAGGGGGAAGAGGTTAGGGGAAGAGGTTAGGGGGAAGAGGTTAGGGGAGGTTAGGGGGAAGAGGTTAGGGGAAGAGGTTAGGGGGAAGAGGTTAGGGGGAAGAGGTTAGGGGAAGAGGTTAGGGGGAAGAGGTTAGGGGGAAGAGGTTAGGGGGAAGAGGTTAGGGTAGGGGGAAGAAGTTAGGGGTAGGGGAAGAAGTTAGGGTAGGGGGAAGAAGTTAGGAGTAGGGGGAAGAAGTTAGGAGTAGGGGGAAGAGGTTAGGGGAAGAGGTTAGGGGGAAGCGGTAGGGGGAAGAGGTTAGGGGGAAGGAGGGGGAAGAGGTTAGGAGTAGGGGGAAGAGGTTAGGAGTAGGGGAAGAGGTTAGGAGTAGGGGGAAGGAGGGGGAAGAGGTTAGGAGTAGGGGGAAGAGGTTAGGAGTAGGGGGAAGAAGTTAGGAGTAGGGGAAGAGGTTAGGGGTAGGGGGAAGAGGTTAGGGGGAAGAGATTAGGGGAAGAGGTTAGGGGTAAGGGGAAGAGGTTAGGGGGTAGGGGAAGAGGTTAGGAGTAGGGGGAAGAGGGGGAAGAGGTTAGGAGTAGGGGGAAGAGGTTAGGGAGTAGGGGGAAGAAGTTAGGAGTAGGGGGAAGAGGTTAGGGGTAGGGGGAAGAGGTTAGGGGTAGGGGGAAGAGGTTAGGGGTAGGGGGAGAGGTTAGGGGTAGGGGGAAGAGGTTAGGGTAGGGGGGAGAGGTTAGGGGTAGGGGGGAGAGGTTAGGGGGAAGAGGTTAGGGGGAAGAGGTTAGGGGGAAGAGGTTAGGGGAAGAGGAAGAGGTTAGGGGGAAGAGGAAGAGGTTAGGGGGAAGAGGTTAGGGGAAGAGGAAGAGGTTAGGGGAAGAGGTTAGGGGAAGAGGAAGAGGTTAGGGGGAAGAGGTTAGGGGAAGAGGTTAGGGGGAAGAGGTTAGGGGAAGAGGTTAGGGGAAGAGGTTAGGGGAAGAGGTTAGGGGGAAGAGGTTAGGGAAGAGGTTAGGGGGAAGAGGTTAGGGGGAAGAGGTTAGGGGAAGAGGTTAGGGGGAAGAGGTTAGGGGGAAGAGGTTAGGGGGAAGAGGTTAGGGGAAGAGGTTAGGGGGAAGAGGTTAGGGGGAAGAGGTTAGGGGTAGGGGGAAGAAGTTAGGGGTAGGGGGAAGAAGTTAGAGTAGGGGGAAGAGGTTAGGGGGAAGAGGTTAGGGGGAAGCGGTTAGGGGGAAGAGGTTAGGGGAAGCGGTTAGGGGGAAGAGGTTAGGAGTAGGGGGAAGAGGTTAGGAGTAGGGGAAGAGGTTAGGAGTAGGGGGAAGCGGTTAGGGGAAGAGGTTAGGAGTAGGGGGAAGAGGTTAGAGTAGGGGGAAGAAGTTAGGAGTAGGGGGAAGAGGTTAGGGTAGGGGGAAGAGGTTAGGGGAAGGGTTAGGGGAAGAGGTTAGGGGTAAGGGGAAGAGGTTAGGGGTAGGGGGAAGAGGTTAGGGGTAGGGGGAAGAGGTTAGGAGTAGGGGGAAGAGGGGGAAGAGGTTAGGAGTAGGGGGAAGAGGTTAGGAGTAGGGGAAGAAGTTAGGGGAAAGGGGGGAAAGAGGTTAGGGGTAGGGGGAAGAGGTTAGGGGTAGGGGGAAGAGGTTAGGGGTAGGGGGAAGAGGTTAGGGGGTAGGGGGGAGAGGTTAGGGGTAGGGGGGAGAGGTTAGGGGGGGGGAGAGGTTAGGGGGAAGAGGTTAGGGGAAGAGGAAGAGGTTAAGAGGTTAGGGGGAAGAGGTTAGGGGGAAGAGGTTAGGGGAAGAGGTTAGGGGGAAGAGGTTAGGGGGAAGAGGTTAAGGGGAAGAGGTTAGGGGGAAGAGGTTAGGGGTAAGGGGAAGAGGTTAGGGTAGGGGGAAGAGGTTAGGGGTAGGGGGAGAGGTTAGGGGTAGGGGGGAGAGGTTAGGGGGAAGAGGTTAGGGGGAAGAGGTTAGGGGGAAGAGGAAGAGGTTAGGGGGAAGAGGTTAGGGGGAAGAGGTTAGGGGGAAGAGGTTAGGGGGAAGAGGTTAGGGGGAAGAGGTTAGGGGGAAGAGGTTAGGGTAGGGGGAAGAAGTTAGGGGTAGGGGGAAGAGGTTAGGGTTAGGAGGAAGAGGTTAGGGTAGGAGGAAGAGGTTAGGGGTAGGAGGAAGAGGTTAGGGGTAGGAGGAAGAGGTTAGGGGTAGGAGGAAGAGGTGAGGGGGAAGAAGTTAGGGGTAGGGGAAGAAGTTAGGGGTAGGGGGAAGAGGTTAGGGGTAGGGGGAAGAGGTTAGGGGAAGAGATTAGGGGGAAGAGGTTAGGGTAGGGAAGAGGTTAGGGGTAGGAGGAAGAGGTGAGGGGGAAGAATTTAGGGGTAGGGGGAAGAAGTTAGGGGTAGGGGGAAGAGGTTAGGGGTAGGGGAAGAGGTTAGGGGGAAGAGGTTAGGGGAAGAGGTTAGGAGGAAGAGGTTAGGGGGAAGAGGTTAGGGGGAAGAGGTTAGGGGGAAGAGGTTAGGGAGAAGAGGTTAGGGGGAAGAGGTTAGGGGGAAGAGGTTAGGGGAAGAAGGGGGAAGAGGTTAGGGGGAAGAGGTTAGGGGGAAGAGGTTAGGGGGAAGAGGTTAGGGGGAAGAGGTTAGGGGGAAGAGGAAGAGGTTAGGGGGAAGAGGTTAGGGGGAAGAGGTTAGGGGGAAGAGGTTAGGGGGAAGAGGTTAGGGGGAAGAGGTTAGGGGAAGAGGTTAGGGGGAAGAGGTTAGGGGGAAGAGATTAGGGGGAAGAGGTTAGGGGGAAGAGGTTAGGGGAAGAGGTTAGGGGAAGAGGTTAGGGGAAGAGGTTAGGGGGAAGAGGTTAGGGGGAAGAGGTTAGGGGGAAAGAGGTTAGGGGAAGAGGTTAGGGAAGAGGTTAGGGGAAGAGGTTAGGGGGGGGAAGAAGTTAGGGGTAGGGGGAAGAAGTTAGGTTAGGGGGAAGAAGTTAGGAGTAGGGGGAAGAAGTTAGGAGTAGGGGAAGAGGTTAGGGGGAAGAGGTTAGGGGAAGCGGTTAGGGGGAAGAGGTTAGGGGGAAGGTTAGGGGGAAGAGGTTAGGAGTAGGGGGAAGAGGTTAGGGTAGGGGGAAGAGGTTAGGAGTAGGGGGAAGAGGTTAGGGGGAAGAGGTTAGGAGTAGGGGAAGAGGTTAGGAGTAGGGGAAGAAGTTAGGAGTAGGGGGAAGAGGTTAGGGTAGGGGGAAGAGGTTAGGGGGAAGGGTTAGGGGGAAGAGGTTAGGGGTAAGGGGAAGAGGTTAGGGTAGGGGAAGAGGTTAGGAGTAGGGGAAGGGTTAGGGGGAAGAGGTTAGGGTAGGGGAAGAGGTTAGGAGTAGGGGAAGAAGTTAGGAGTAGGGGGAAGAGGTTAGGGGTAGGGGAAGAGGTTAGGGGTAGGGGGAAGAGGTTAGGGGTAGGGGGAGAGGTTAGGGGTAGGGGGAGAAGAGGAGGTTAGGGGGGGAAGAGGTTAGGGGGGAGAGGTTAGGGGGAAGGGTTAGGGGGAAGAGGTTAGGGGGAAGAGGTTAGGGGGAAGAGGTTAGGGGGAAGAGGTTAGGGAAAGAGGTTAGGGGAAGAGGTTAGGGGGAAGAGGAAGAGGTTAGGGGAAGAGGTTAGGGGGAAGAGGTTAGGGGAAGAGGTTAGGGGGAAGAGGTTAGGGGAAGAGGTTAGGGGAAGAGGTTAGGGGGAAGAGGTTAGGGGGAAGAGGTTAGGGGGAAGAGGTTAGGGGGAAGAGGTTAGGGGAAGAGGTTAGGGGGAAGAGGTTAGGGGGAAGAGGTTAGGGGAAGAGGTTAGGGGAAGAGGTTAGGGGAGGTTAGGGGAAGAAGTTAGGTTAGGGGAAGAGGAGTAGGGGGAAGAGGTTAGGTAGGGGGAAGAGGTTAGGGGAAGAAGAGGAGTTAGGTTAGGGGGAAGAAGTTAGGAGTAGGGGAAGAAGGGGGAAGAGTTAGGGGGAAGAGGTTAGGGGGAAGAGGTTAGGGGAAGAGGTTAGGGGGAAGAGGTTAGGAGGGGGAAGAGGTTAGGAGTAGGGGGAAGAGGTTAGGGGGGAAGCGGTTAGGGGGAAGAGGTTAGGAGTAGGGGGAAGAGGTTAGGAGTAGGGGGAAGAAGTTAGGAGTAGGGGGAAGAGGTTAGGGGTAGGGGGAAGAGGTTAGGGGTAGGGGGAAGAGGTTAGGGGAAGCGGTTAGGGGGAAGAGGTTAGGGGTAGGGGGAAGAGGTTAGGGTAGGGGGAAGAGGTTAGGAGTAGGGGGAAGCGGTTAGGGGGAAGAGGTTAGGAGTAGGGAAGAGGTTAGGAGTAGGGGAAGAGGTTAGGAGTAGGGGGGAAGAGGTTAGGGTAGGGGAAGAGGTTAGGGGTAGGGGGAAGAGGTTAGGGGTAGGGGGAAGAGGTTAGGGGGGGGAAGAGGTTAGGGGGGGGAGAAGGGGTAGGGGGAGAGGTTAGGGGGAAGAGGTTAGGGGGAAGAGGTTAGGGGGAAGAGGAAGAGGTTAGGGGGAAGAGGTTAGGGGGAGCGGTTAGGGGAAGAGGTTAGGGGAAGAGGTTAGGGGGAAGAGGTTAGGGGTAAGGGGAAGAGGTTAGGGGGAAGAGGTTAGGGGAAGAGGTTAGGGGTAGGGGAAGAGGTTAGGGGTAGGGGGAGAGGTTAGGGGTAGGGGGGAGAGGTTAGGGGGAAGAGGTTAGGGGGAAGAGGTTAGGGGAAGAGGAAGAGGTTAGGGGGAAGAGGTTAGGGGGAAGAGGTTAGGGGGAAGAGGTTAGGGGGAAGAGGTTAGGGGGAAGAGGTTAGGGGTAGGGGGAAGAAGTTAGGGGTAGGGGGAAGAGGTTAGGGTTAGGAGGAAGAGGTTAGGGGTAGGAGGAAGAGGTTAGGGGTAGGAGGAAGAGGTTAGGGGTAGGAGGAAGAGGTTAGGGGGTAGGAGGAAGAAGAAAGTTAGGGGTAGGGGGAAGAAGTTAGGGGTAGGGGGAAGAAGTTAGGGGTAGGGGGAAGAGGTTAGGGGTAGGGGGAAGAGGTTAGGGGGAAGAGATTAGGGGAAGAGGTTAGGGTAGGGGAAGAGGTTAGGGGTAGGAGGAAGAGGTGAGGGGGAAGAATTTAGGGTAGGGGGAAGAAGTTAGGGGTAGGGGGAAGAGGTTAGGGGTAGGGGGAAGAGGTTAGGGGGAAGAGATTAGGGGGAAGAGGTTAGGGGTAGGGGAAGAGGTTAGGGGGAGGAAGAGGTTAGGGGAAGAATTTAGGGGTAGGGGGAAGAGGTTAGGGGTAGGGGGAAGAGGTTAGGGGGAAGAGGTTAGGGGGAAGAGGTTAGGGAAGAGGTTAGGAGGAAGAGGTTAGGGGGAAGAGGTTAGGGGGAAGAGGTTAGGGGGAAGAGGTTAGGGAGAAGAGGTTAGGGGAAGAGGTTAGGGGGAAGAGGTTAGGGGGAAGAGGTTAGGGGGAAGAGGTTAGGGGGAAGAGATTAGGGGAAGAGGTTAGGGGGAAGAGGTTAGGGGGAAGAGGTTAGGGGGAAGAGGTTAGGGGGAAGAGGTTAGGGGGAAGAGGTTAGGGAAGAGGTTAGGGGGTAGGGGGAGAAGTTAGGGGAAGAAGAAGTTAGAGTAGGGGAAGAGGTTAGGAGTAGGGGGAAGAAGTTAGGATTAGGGGGAAGAAGTTAGGATTAGGGGGAAGAAGTTAGGAGTAGGGGGAAGAGGTTAGGGGGAAGAAGAGGATTAGGGGGAAGAAGTTAGGATTAGGGGGAAGAAGTTAGGAGTAGGGGGAAGAGGTTAGGGGGAAGAGGTTAGGGGAAGAGGTTAGGGGAAGAGGTTAGGAGTAGGGGGAAGAGGTTAGGAGTAGGGGGAAGAGGTTAGGGTAGGGGGAAGAGGTTAGGGGGAAGAGGTTAGGGAGTAGGGGGAAGAGGTTAGGGGAAGAAGTTAGGAGGGGGGAAGAGGTTAGGGGGGGAAAGAGGTTAGGGGGAAGCGGTTAGGGGGAAGAGGTTAGGGGGAAGAGGTTAGGGGTAGGGGGAAGAGGTTAGGGGGAAGAGGTTAGGGGGAAGAGGTTAGGGGGAAGAGGTTAGGGGAAGAGGTTAGGGGGAAGAGGTTAGGGGGAAGAGGTTAGGGGGAAGAGGTTAGGGTAGGGGGAAGAAGTTAGGGGTAGGGGAAGAGGTTAGGGTTAGGAGGAATAGGTTAGGGGTAGGAGGAAGAGGTTAGGGTAGGAGGAAGAGGTTAGGGGTAGGAGGAAGAGGTTAGGGGTAGGAGGAAGAGGTGAGGGGGAAGAAGTTAGGGGTAGGGGGAAGAAGTTAGGGGTAGGGGGAAGAGGTTAGGGGTAGGGGGAAGAGGTTAGGGGAAGAGATTAGGGGGAAGAGGTTAGGGGTAGGGGAAGAGGTTAGGGGTAGGAGGAAGAGGTGAGGGGGAAGAGGTTAGGGGTAGGGGGAAGAAGTTAGGGGGGGGGAAGAGGTTAGGGGTAGGGGGAAGAGGTTAGGGGGAAGAGATTAGGGGGAAGAGGTTAGGGGAAGAGGTTAGGGGGAAGAGGTTAGGGGGAAGAGGTTAGGGGGAAGAGGTTAGGGGAAGAGGTTAGGGGGAAGAGGTTAGGGGAAGAGGTTAGGGGTAGGGGGAAGAAGTTAGGAGTAGGGGGAAGAAGTTAGGGTAGGGGGAAGAGGTTAGGGGTAGGGGGAAGAGGTTAGGGGGAAGATTAGGGGAAGAGGTTAGGAGTAGGGGAAGAGGTTAGGTAGGGGGAAGAGGTTAGGAGTAGGGGAAGAGGTTAGGGGAAGAGGTTAGGAGTAGGGGGAAGAGGTTAGGGTAGGGGGAAGAAGTTAGGAGTAGGGGGAAGAGGTTAGGGTAGGGGGAAGAGGTTAGGGGAAGCGGTTAGGGGGAAGAGGTTAGGGGTAAGGGGAAGAGGTTAGGGGTAGGGGGAAGAGGTTAGGGGTAGGGGGAGAGGTTAGGGGTAGGGGGAGAGGTTAGGGGGAAGAGGTTAGGGGGAAGAGGTTAGGGGGAAGAGGTTAGGGGGAGGGGGAAGAGGTTAGGGGGAAGAGGTTAGGGGGAAGAGGAAGAGGTTAGGGGGAAGAGGTTAGGGGGAAGAGGTTAGGGGTAGGGGAAGAAGTTAGGGGTAGGGGGAAGAGGTTAGGGTTAGGAGGAATAGGTTAGGGGTAGGAGGAAGAGGTTAGGGGTAGGAGGAAGAGGTTAGGGGTAGGAGGAAGAGGTTAGGGGTAGGAGGAAGAGGTGAGGGGAAGAAGTTAGGGGTAGGGGGAAGAAGTTAGGGGTAGGGGGAAGAGGTTAGGGGTAGGGGGAAGTGGTTAGGGGGAAGAGATTAGGGGGAAGAGGTTAGGGGGGGAAGAGGTTAGGGGTAGGAGGAAGAGGTGAGGGGGAAGAGGTTAGGGGTAGGGGGAAGAAGTTAGGGGTAGGGGTAGGAGGAAGAGGTGAGGGGAAGAGGTTAGGGGTAGGGGGAAGAAGTTAGGGGTAGGAGGAAGAGGTTAGGGGTAGGGGGAACAAGTTAGGGGTAGGGGGAACAAGTTAGGGGTAGGGGGAACAAGTTAGGGTAGGGGGAAGAAGTTAGGGGTAGGGGGAACAAGTTAGGGGTAGGGGGAACAAGTTAGGGGTAGGGGGAACAAGTTAGGGTAGGGGGAACAAGTTAGGGGTAGGGGGAACAAGTTAGGGGTAGGGAGAACAAGTTAGGGGTAGGGGGAACAAGTTAGGGGTAGGGGGAACAAGTTAGGGGTAGGGGGAACAAGTTAGGGGTAGGGGGAACAAGTTAGGGGTAGGGGGAACAAGTTAGGGGTAGGGGGAACAAGTTAGGGGTAGGGGGAACAAGTTAGGGGTAGGGGGAACAAGTTAGGGGTAGGGGGAACAAGTTAGGGGTAGGGGGAAGAAGTTAGGGGTAGGGGGAAGAAGTTAGGGGTAGGGGGAAGAGGTTAGGGTTAGGAGGAAGAGGTTAGGGGTAGGAGGAAGAGGTTAGGGGTAGGAGGAAGAGGTTAGGGGTAGGAGGAAGAGGTTAGGGGTAGGAGGAAGAGGTGAGGGGGAAGAGGTTAGGGGTAGGGGGAAGAAGTTAGGGGTAGGGGGAAGAGGTTAGGGGTAGGGGGAAGAGGTTAGGGGAAGAGATTAGGGGGAAGAGGTTAGGGGTAGGGGAAGAGGTTAGGGGTAGGGGGAAGAGGTTAGGGGTAGGGGGAAGAGGTTAGGGGGAAGAGATTAGGGGGAAGAAGTTAGGGGTAAGGGGAAGAGGTTAGGGGTAGGGGGGAAGAGGTTAGGGGTAGGGGGAAGCGGTTAGGGGTAAGGGAAGAGATTAGGGGTATGGGGAAGAGATTAGGGGGAAGAGGTTAGGGGAAAGAAGTTAGGGGTAGGGGGAAGAAGTTAGGGGTAGGGGGAAGAGGTTAGGGGTAGGGGGAAGAGGTTAGGGGTAGGGGGAAGAGGTTAGGGGTAGGGGGAAGAGATTAGGGGGAAGAGGTTAGGGGTAGGGGGAAAAGGTTAGGGAAGGGTAGTAGGGTAGGGGTCAGGGGTTAGGGGGAAGGGTAAGGGGGTGAAGGGTAAGGGGTGAAGGGTAAGGGGGTGAAGGGTAAGGGGGTGAAGGGTAAGGGGGTGAAGGGGAGATGGGAGGAAATGAAGGGGAAGGGCGAAAGGAAGGGCAGGGTGGAGTGTGAAAGCAGAAAGGTAATGTACAGAGTAGCAGAGGTTCAGGGAAGATGACATGGAGACATGGAAAACAGGAGGTCAGGTCTCACCTCTCTGGCGATGGTTGTGATGAATGCCGGTGGTCTGGCTGTGGCGATGAGAGAGAGAGCATGACGTGCTGAGCGGGCCGAGTCGGCTGCTGGGTTGAGGGGCAGGCCCATTGTGATGCTAACCAGGCAGCCGGAGGGAGAGAGAGAAAGAGAGAGAGGAGGAGGGACAGAGAGGGAGGGAGAGAGAGAGGAGGAGGGAGAGAGGTAGAGAGAGGGAGGGAGAGAGGTAGAGAGAGGGAGGTAGAGAGAGAGGTAGAGAGAGGGAGGTAGAGAGAGAGGTAGAGAGAGAGGAGAGAGAGAGGTAGAGAGAGAAGGAGAGAGAGAGGGAGGAAGAGAGGGAGGTAGAGAAGAGAGAGAGAGGTAGAGAGGTAGAGAGAGAGACAGAGAGAGGTAGAGAGAGAGAGAGAGGTAGAGAGAGAGACAGAGAGAGAGAGAGAGAGAGAGAGAGAGAGAGAGAGAGAGAGAGAGAAGAGAGAGAGAGAGAGGAGATAGAGAGGGAGAGAGAGAAGAGAGAGAGGTAGAGAGAGGTAGAGAGAGGAGAGGTAGAGAGAGAGCGGGAGAGAGGTAGAGAGAGGTAGAGAGAGAGCGGGAGAGAGGGAAAGAAAGGAGGTGTTAGAAGTACATAGTAAACAGATTAGCCACAGTTTATAATGTCAGGCCAAGGTCAATGGGATCACTCACACTGCACTGGCATAATGGACTCTCACAATGCACCGTAATTAGGTCCTTCTCAAGGTGGCTCAGCGTCCGTCAGGCAGCATTGCACGCAGAGGCCGCTGCCTGCCACTCGGGCCCCTGGCACACGGGCCCCTGGCACACGGGCGGGCCCCTGCCACTAGCTAGCCTCGGAAATTGGGAATAGTTGTGGCATCTGTCTGAAATGGAGAGCGAGTGGCCCCCTTGTTAACAAATCATCTGAGCGAGTGGAGCGAGTGAATATGCATTAGGAGGGGGTTCGGGGCAGTGGGGGGAAGGGGAGCAGAGGGGGTTCGGGGCAGTGGGGGGAAGGGGAGCAGAGGGGGAAGGGGAGCAGAGGGGGTTCGGGGCAGTGGGGGAAGGGGAGCAGAGGGGGAAGGGGAGCAGAGGGGGAAGGGGAGCAGAGGGGTTCGGGGCAGTGGGGGGAAGGGGAGCAGAGGGGGGAAGGGGAGCAGAGGGGGAAAGGGGAGCAGAGGGGGAAGGGGAGCAGAGGGGGAAGGGGAGCAGAGGGGGTTCGGGGCAGTGGGGGGGAAGGGGAGCAGAGGGGGAAGGGGAGCAGAGGGGTGAAGGGGAGCAGAGGGGGAAGGGGAGCAGAGGGGGAAGGGGAGCAGAGGGGGAAGGGGAGCAGAGGGGGAAGGGGAGCAGAGGGGGAAGGGGAGCAGAGGGGGAAGGGGAGCAGAGGGGGAAGGGGAGCAGAGGGGTGAAGGGGAGCAGAGGGGGAAGGGGAGCAGAGGGGTGAACCACTTCAAAAGGCCGGGCTTATTGTGAGTGGAAGGCTACGCTGCCCTCTTCTTTAGAAACGCAGCTAAAGGGCCTCCAGCACCAACCCCTGTCCTCGCCCCCCCCCACATCAGACACGTTCCCAGCCCCCAGCCCTTCCCCATCCGCCCAGTCTCCCCTCCAGGCCTGCACCGGCCTCATCCAAGGCCCCCACCCCCCACCCATCAACACACGGCCCAGTGCACTAGTGTTCCCCTCAGCGGGTCGACTGTGGCCTGGACTCATGGTCAAACAGCACAAGGTTAAACAACCCGTATACAACAGACGCACAGCACCGTAAGAGACGAGGGGGGAAAACAGCTAAGAAACCGTTTGGTCTGTAGTTTATGACCATGATGGTCCATACAGCCAGTTACAGTTCGTCTGGTTCGTGATGAATACACAACAACGGCAACACGGACAGTTAACATAAGGAACTGTTTTAAAAAACGCCAGGGATCATTTAGCTGTTTTGATATGGAATTTTAGGAAAATATATACTACAATAGCCCATAGACAAGCATTGAATAACACATTCATTATATATATATATATATATTCATTATATGGCAAATCATGAGGAATAAGGTTCTGAAGTGTCTGTCCTATATTTAGGAAACTACATGACCAAAAGTATGGGCTCGTTGAATATTTCCTTCCAAAATGATGGGTATTAATATGGAGTTGGTCCCCCCTTTGCTGCTACAACAGCCTCCACTCTTCTGGGAAGGCTTTCCACTAGATGTTGGACATTTCTGCTATAACAGCCTCCAGTCGTCTGGGAAGGCTTTCCACTAGATGTTGGAACATTGCTGTGGGGACTTGTTTCCATTCAGCCACTAGAGCATTAGTGAGGTCAGGCACTGTTGTTGGGCGATTAGGCCTGGCTCGCAGTCGGCGTTCCAATTCATCCCAAAGGTGCTCGATGATGTTTGATCAGGGTTGTGCTGGCCAAGTCAACGGGTGTGGCTGAAATTGCCAAATCCACTAATGTGAAATGGTGTCTACATACTTGTCCACTACACACACTGCGCCTTGCACACACTGCGCCTTGCACACACTGCGCCTTGCACACACTGCGCCTTGCACACACTGCGCCTTGCACACACTGCGCCTTGCACACACTGCGCCTTGCACACACTGCGCCTTGCACACACTGCGCCTTGCACACACTGCGCCTTGCACACACTGCGCCTTGCACACACTGCGCCTTGCACACACTGCGCCTTGCACACACTGCGCCTTGCACACACTGCGCCTTGCACACACTGCGCCTTACACACACTGCGCCTTACACACACTGCGCCTTACACACACTGCGCCTTACACACACTGCACACACTGCACCTTACACACACTGCGCCTTACACACACTGCACACACTGCGCCTTACACACACTGCACACACTGCACCTTACACACACTGCACACACTGCGCCTTACACACACTGCACACACTGCGCCTTACACACACTGCACACACTGCGCCTTACACACACTGCGCCTTACACACACTGCGCCTTACACACACTGCGCCTTACACACACGGCACACACTGCGCCTTACACACACTGTGCCTTACACACACTGCGCCTTACACACACTGCACACACTGCGCCTTACACACACTGCACCTTACACACACTGCGCCTTACACACACTGCACACACTGCGCCTTACACACACTGCACACACTGCGCCTTGAACACACTGCACCTTACACACACTGCGCCTTGCACACACTGCTCGGCAACAGACATGTACTCCTGAGGTGCTGACCCGTTTTACCCTCTACAACTACTGTGATTATTATTTGACCCAGCTGGTCATCTATGAACGTTTAAAAATCTTGAAGAACGATCTGGTCTTAGTGGCCATGTTCTGTTATAATCTCCACCCTGCACAGCCAGAAGAGGACTGGTCACCCCTCAAAGCCTGGTTCCTCTCTAGGTTTCTAATCTCCACCCGGCACAGCCAGAAGAGGACTGGTCACCCCTCAAAGCCTGGTTCCTCTCTAGGTTTCTAATCTCCACCCGGCACAGCCAGAAGAGGACTGGTCACCCCTCAAAGCCTGGTTCCTCTCTAGGTTTCTTCCTAGGTTCTGGCCTATCTAAGGAGTTTTTCCTAGCCACCGTGCTTCTACACCTGCAATGCTTGCTGTTTAGGGGGTTTTAGGCTGGGTTTCTGTACAGCACTTTGAGATATCATCTAATGTACGAAGGGCTATATAAATAAATACATTTGATTGATTCATTGACTACACTCACATTACTGCGGCCTAAACATAATTTAGGAGTGAAATCTTCATCTTAACAAATAACTTAATATATTCTGAACCTTTTAGATGTGTTCTCTACAATGGATGCCACCTACTGTAATCCCCAATAAGGACTTATTTTAAATAATAGAAGTTCAAAAAATAACATTATTTTAAAACATTTAAAAATCTAAAAAATGTTTTCTGAGACATTTCACTGGCTATTAAAATGTGCACGGTGAAAAGTTTTAGTAAATATATTTATCTAACCATACTATTTTATTTTCCTTCAATATATTAATGAACAACCATATATTTTTTTAATATATTGAACAAATTCCCTCTCAAGTAAAAATGACGTACTCGATAATAGTAAAATAATTCAACATATCGGATGTTGATCTTACATTAATAAACATGATTGAAATACATCACAAATACATTTATTTTCTTCAGCCATTTTGTTTTCATTTTCAAAAAGGAGGTCAATTTCAACAAAATACGAGTTAAAATTTTTTTTTTTTTTTTTTTTTTGAACTTTTCATTCTCACTTTCTCTCTCCTCGCACACATCAAACATTCAGAATCACACACACAAATCAATATGTAAATTGTAAAGCCATCAATACCATAGCCCAGCTGTTGTTGTAACATAGAACGTTCTATGTCGGAACTAGAAGCACAAGAAGCACAAGCATTTCGCTACACTCGCATTAACATCTGCTAACCATGTGTATGTGACCAATAACATCTGCTAACCATGTGTATGTGACCAATAACATCTGCTAACCATGTGTATGTAACCAATAACATCTGCTAACCATGTGTATGTGACCAATAACATCTGCTAACCATGTGACCAATAACATCTGCGAACTATGTGACCAATAACATCTGCTAACCATGTGACCAATAACATCTGCTAACCATGTGACCAATAACATCTGCTAACCATGTGTATGTGACCAATAACATCTGCTAACCATGTGTATGTGACCAATAACATCTGCTAACCATGTGACCAATAACATCTGCTAACCATGTGTATGTGACCAATAACATCTGCTAACCATGTGTATGTAACCAATAACATCTGCTAACCATGTGTATGTGACAGATTTGATTTGATGTGGTCTCCAGGTATATTTCAAAAGGTATCTGGTTAACTATTACATTAATGATAAACAGAGATGTTTTTTTTTAAATATAAATATAAATGACATCTAACATGATAATGATTATATAACTATAATCTCAGACTTCTCATTCGTTCAAAATGATTAGCTTTCTGCCCTAGGTTGATAGGAGAGGCTATTCTATATAATAGTGTATACACTCAAACCACAAATAATACTAAACCAACAAACATATCTCTGTACTCTTTGTTTCTATTTCTTCGTTAGATTCTCTGACTCAAACACACACACAGAGAATGAAATGAAAAATAAATCTGTTGGACAAAGAGTTGAAAATGTAAACGGTATTTTTTTTTTGGGGGGGGGGGGGGGTTATACGTTTCATCGTGAAAATAGTGCTCAGATCTTTCCTTATGGAAAAGGGATCATTTATTATTTATTATTTGAGAGATCAGTAATTTACATGAACCTGACTAGCAGCCATTCCCTTTGTTAGAGAACCATCCACCCGTTGGTCAATGTAGTCAGTTCAAAGACCGAGCCAGTCAAGCATACGCATACAGACTCCTTTCTGATGTAAATTAGGTTCAATTTAGGTTCCGTATGAAGAGGTGAAAATACGTATTTTCCGGATGTTTTAAATACATACTTTGCAGGACATTGAAATGATAATAAATCATTTTTTTATTTTCCAGATGTTGAAATCAGGTGAATCTTTTGGGTTCTGAATGAAAGTTGAAAATACCTCCAGCGGTCTGAAGTACCGATCAATGCTAGAGGTGTCACTACAGATCTGGGATCGATCCCGGGCTGTGTCGCAGCCGGGAGACCAATGGCCCAGCGTCGTCCGGGTTAAGGGAGGGGTTTGGCCGGCAGAAATTTCTAGTGGCTCCTTGTGGAGAGTGGGGTGCAGTGCAGGCTGGCTTCGGTAGCCAGCTGTACGGTGTCTCCTCAGACACATTGGTGCGGCAGGCTTCCCGGGATTTTTTTGTTGTTGTTATGATCGGCTTGTCAAAAATTGAAAATATAAACTTAAAACCACTGATCATGACAATGGGGTGAAACAACCTGGACAGCAGTTGTGAGTAGACTGATTGTCCCATTCCATATTAAACCACTAGTAGACTGATTCCATATTAAACCACTAGTAGACTGATTGTCCCATTCCATATTAAACCACTAGTAGACTGATTCCATATTAAACCACTAGTAGACTGATTGTCCCATTCCATATTAAAACCACTAGTAGACTGATTCCATATTAAACCACTAGTAGACTGATTGTCCCATTCCATATTAAAACCACTAGTAGACTGATTCCATATTAAACCACTAGTAGACTGATTGTCCCATTCCATATTAAAACCACTAGTAGACTGATTCCATATTAAACCACTAGTAGACTGATTGTCCCATTCCATATTAAAACCACCAGTAGACGGATTATATGGATATATGATTGGCCATTCAGGTTAGGCTATTTGATTGGCCAGGTTAGGCTATTTGATTGGCCACCATTCAGGTTAGGCTATATGATTGGCCACCATTCAGGTTAGGCTATTTGATTGGCCACCATTCAGGTTAGGCTATATTGGCCATTCAGGTTAGGCTATATGATTGGCCATTCAGGTTAGGCTATTTGATTGGCCACCATTCAGGTTAGGCTATATGATTGGCCACCATTCAGGTTAGGCTATATGATTGGCCACCATTCAGGTTAGGCTATTTGATTGGCCAGGTTAGGCTATTTGATTGGCCACCATTCAGGTTAGGCTATTTGATTGGCCACCATTCAGGTTAGGCTATTTGATTGGCCACCATTCAGGTTAGGCTATTTGATTGGCCACCATTCAGGTTAGGCTATTTGATTGGCCACCATCCAGGTTAGGCTATTTGATTGGCCAGGTTAGGCTATTTGATTGGCCAGGTTAGGCTATATGATTGGCCACCATTCAGGTTAGGCTATTTGATTGGCCACCATCCAGGTTAGGCTATTAGATTGGCCAACATCCAGGTTAGGCTATTTGATTGGCCACCATTCAGGTTAGGCTATTTGATTGGCCAACATCCAGGTTAGGCTATTTGATTGGCCACCATCCAGGTTAGGCTATTTGATTGGAGAAACCTGCATGATGTAAAATCCATGATGTGTCCGTCTCATTCCATTGTCATCCATTTTATCTCCAGCCTGAAGGCTCCAGAAAAGGCCACAGTCTTTCTACCACATCCTGTATCTGCTACATGATTGATGTTAGATGATATTATTTTGACGGACTGTTAGTGGAGCGCAGCAGCGATGGGATGGATCCCTCCAACAGCACAGAGGCATGCTGGGAATGGACGTATTTTGGGTCCCTTTGACAAAGTGGGAACTGCTTACCACAGGGCGGCTCACCTAAAAAGAACATCTGAATACTGACTAATGAGCAGAACGGCCGTGTGTGTGTCCGCGCAGTGTGTCGGTGTGTGTCCGCGTGTGTGTGTGTGTGTGTGTGTGTGTGTGTGTGTGTGTCCGCGCAGTGTGTCGGTGTGTGTGAGTGTGTGTGTGTCGGTGTGTGTGTGTGTGTGTTGGTGTAGTGTGTGTGTCGATGTAGCGTGTGTGTGTGTTTGTGTCAGTGTAGTGTGTGTGTAATGTATTTCTCCTCACATATCTCTCTCTCTCTCTGTCCAGTGGGGTATAGGCCCTGTGATATCCAATAGGATTTCATATCTCTCTCTCTGTCCAGTGGGGTATAGGCCCTGTGATATCCAATAGGATTTCATATATCTCTCTCTGTCCAGTGGGGTATAGGCCCTGTGATATCCAATAGGATTTCATATATCTCTCTCTGTCCAGTGGGGTATAGGCCCTGTGATATCCAATAGGATTTCATATCTCTCTCTGTCCAGTGGGGTATAGGCCCTGTGATATCCAATAGGATTTCATATCTCTCTCTCTGTCCAGTGGGGTATAGGCCCTGTGATATCCAATAGGATTTCATATCTCTCTCTCTGTCCAGTGGGGTATAGGCCCTGTGATATCCAATAGGATTTCATATATCTCTCTCTGTCCAGTGGGGTATAGGCCCTGTGATATCCAATAGGATTTCATATCTCTCTCTCTGTCCAGTGGGGTATAGGCCCTGTGATATCCAATAGGATTTCATATCTCTCTCTCTGTCCAGTGGGGTATAGGCCCTGTGATATCCAATAGGATTTCATATCTCTCTCTCTGTCCAGTGGGGTATAGGCCCTGTGATATCCAATAGGATTTCATCTCTCTCTCTGTCCAGTGGGGTATAGGCCCTGTGATATCCAATAGGATTTCATATCTCTCCCTCTGTCCAGTGGGGTATAGGCCCTGTGATATCCAATAGGATTTCATATCTCTCTCTCTGTCCAGTGGGGTATAGGCCCTGTGATATCCAATAGGATTTCATATATCTCTCTCTGTCCAGTGGGGTATAGGCCCTGTGATATCCAATAGGATTTCATCTCTCTCTCTGTCCAGTGGGGTATAGGCCCTGTGATATCCAATAGGATTTCATATCTCTCTCTCTGTCCAGTGGGGTATAGGCCCTGTGATATCCAATAGGATTTCATATATCTCTCTGTCCAGTGGGGTATAGGCCCTGTGATATCCAATAGGATTTCATATATCTCTCTGTCCAGTGGGGTGTAGGCCCTGTGATATCCAATAGGATTTCATATATCTCTCTCTGTCCAGTGGGGTATAGGCCCTGTGATATCCAATAGGATTTCATATCTCTCTCTCTGTCCAGTGGGGTATAGGCCCTGTGATATCCAATAGGATTTCATCTCTCTCTCTGTCCAGTGGGGTATAGGCCCTGTGATATCCAATAGGATTTCATATCTCTCTCTCTGTCCAGTGGGGTATAGGCCCTGTGATATCCAATATGATTTCATCTCTCTCTCTCTCCAGTGGGGTATAGGCCCTGTGATATCCAATAGGATTTCATCTCTCTCTCTGTCCAGTGGGGTATAGGCCCTGTGATATCCAATAGGATTTCATCTCTCTCTCTGTCCAGTGGGGTATAGGCCCTGTGATATCCAATAGGATTTCATATATCTCTCTCTGTCCAGTGGGGTATAGGCCCTGTGATATCCAATAGGATTTCATCTCTCCCTCTGTCCAGTGGGGTATAGGCCCTGTGATATCCAATAGGATTTCAATCTCTCTCTCTGTCCAGTGGGGTATAGGCCCTGTGATATCCAATAGGATTTCATATATCTCTCTCTGTCCAGTGGGGTGTAGGTCCTGTGATATCCAATAGGATTTCATCTCTCTCTCTCTCTCTCTCTGTCCAGTGGGGTGTATAGGCCCTGTGATATCCAAAAGTTTTCATTATTGACCTGATTCTCCTCAGAGAATATGAATAATATATATATGTTACGCTCTATAAAAGGCTAAATTCCACTCCTGCCTTGATACATAGATCTACTCCTGTGTCTGTAATTAAGGGCAGTGTCTCTTGTGAAATAGACAATAAAAAACATTCAGATTTAACATGAGAACTAGAGCGTTCATCTGCCACACAACCACACACACACACACACACACACACACACAACACACACACACACACACACACACACACACACACACACACACACACACACACACACACACACACACACACACACACACACACACACACACACACACACACACACACACACACACACACACACACCGAGAGAGAGAGAATTACATCGGTTTATAAAATTGTTAAAATCTCTTTTCCACGCCTATTACATGCCACAAGGTGTCACGCACACGTGATATTGTGATATAGTAACATGTAAATGTGTCAAGTGAATATGTGTTAGTATTGAAGTGGTAACCTTGGAAACAAAACACTGATCATAATCAGTGTTGGACAGGATTCAAAATAAATATATTTAAAAAAAAATCACTTTATGAAAGTGTTACTAGATATGGATATACAAAGTAAAGTACGATTTGTTTCCTCACTATTCAGTAAAACAACCAACAATCTATAACAGCCTCCAAATGTACAGGGGGCAAAAAAAACTATTCAATTGGTGACTGACTAAATACTTTTTTTTTGCCCCACACATATGTTCAATTATACATTTCAACAGAGAGGGCATACAGCTAAATTGTAGATCATGTACGAGTACTAGTTACATCTTTCTCTAATCATTTTGAATTCAACGTTTGCTTTAAAATCAGTATCCAAATCCATAGGATGTAGTGTTCACGATATAATAGCCACATCTACGAACATATCTAGGAAAACCCAAAGTTCCAAAGGCTGGGCTTAATATTCTGCCCTACCAAGCAAAAAAAAAAGGCAGTAACTGCTCATTTGATCAAAAATGAGTTAGTAACAAATAAGATAATAACAATATGACATTATCTTATCTTATCTGCTACATTACATAAACGTTTAATCATGTGGACAAGTATCCTGCCTCTATTGAATTGTGTTCAGGAGAAAATAGGGGGTCATGTTAGCCAGTAACTGGATAAGAGGTCAAACAATAAGTTTTGTAGTGATTCCTATGTTGTTGATTTAAATACTATTTGTTGGTCTGTGGTGTGTAATGAGGAGCAACCAGATGTTCCACTTGACAGTTTTATGAAATAGCTTATTCCAGTTACTAATAAGCACCCATTAATAAAATGACTGTAAAAACTGTTAAATCCCCTTGGATTGATGAGGAATTGAAAAATTCATTGAGAGGGATGAGGTTGAGAGGGATGAGGTTGAGAGGGATGAGGCAACGGAATGGCAAAAGAATTTGGCAGCACAACCGACTGTCAAACGTACTGCTAATGAAGAAATAATGCGACTAAACTGAATAAAAAGTAAACAAAAGATAAATGACATAAAGAATGATAGTAAAAAGCTTTGGAGCACCTTAAATGTAATTTTGGGAAAGAAGGCAAACTTGGCTCCATCATTCATTGAATCAGATGGCTCATTCATCACAGAACTAACTGATATTGCCAACTACTTTAGTGTTTTTTCATTGGCAAGAAAAGCAAACTTAGGTATGACATGCCAGCAACAAATGCTGACACCACACATCCAAGTATATCGGACAAAATTATGAAAGACAAGCGTTGTAATTTTGAATTCCGTAAAGTGAGGATAATAACGGAAGATATTGCCACTTCTATTTGCCACATCTTCAACAAAAGGCTACCAGAAAGGTCTGGAGGGAAGTAAAATTAATTTTGAAACTAAGAATAGTAAAGCCCACTTTACTGGCTCAAATAGCCGACCAATCAGCCTGTTACCAACCCATAGTGAACTTTTGGGGAAAATTGTGTGACCAGATACAATGCTATTTTACTGTAAACAAATTGACAACAGACTTTCATCACGCTTATAGAGAAGGATATTTAACAAGCACAGCACTTACACATATGACTGATGATTGGCTGATAGAAATTGACGATAAAATGATTGTAGGGGCTGTTTTGTTTGACATCGATCATAGTCTGCTGCTGGAAAAACGTATGTGTTACAGCTTTACATCCCCTGCTATAATGTGGACAGAGAGTTACCTGTCTAACAGAACACAGAAGGCGTTCGTGTTCTTTAATGGAAGCCTCTCCAACATAATCCAGGAAGAATCAGGAATTCCCCAGGGCAGCTGGCTAGGCCCCTAACTTTGACCAATCTTTACTAACGACAATGACATGCTTGAATCAGGAATTCCCCAGGGCAGCTGTCTTGGCCCCTAACTTTGACCAATCTTTACTAACGACAATGACATGCTTGAGTAAAGCCAGTGTGTCTATGTATGAGGATGACTCAACACTATACATATCAGCTACTACAGCGACTGAAATGACTGCAACACTTAACAAAGAGCTACAGTTAGTTTCAGAACGGATGGCAAGGAATAAGTTCGTGCTGAATAATTAAAAAACCAAAAGCATTGTATTTGGAACAAATCATTAACTAAACCTGAACCAAATCTTGTAATGGATAATGTGGAAATTGAGTAAATTGAGGAGACTAAACTGCTTGTAGTAATCTTGGATTGTAAACTGTCATGGTCAAAACGTTAATACAACAGTAGATAAGATGGGGAGAAGTTTGTCCATAATAAAGCACTGCTCTGCCTTTTTAACAACCCTATCAACAAGGCAGGTCCTACAGGCCCTAGTTTCTACCTTCTTAACATCACTATCAAAAAGGCAGGTCCTACAGGCCCTAGTTTCTACCTTCTAAACACTGTCAACAAGGCAGGTCCTACAGGCCCGAGTTTTGTCGCTCCTGGACTACTGTTCAGTCGTGTGGCCAGGTGCCACAAAAAAAATGACTTTTAGCTCAGAACAGAGCAGCACGGCTGGTCCTTGGATGCACACAAAGAGCTAAGACTAATAATATCTATGTCAATCTCTTCTGGCTCAAAGTGGATGAGAGATTGACTTCACCACTACTTGTATTTATGAGAGGTATTAACATGTTGAAGGTACCGAACTGTCTGTTTAAAATACGAGCACACAGCTCGGACACCCATGCATAACCCACAAGACATGCCACCAGAGGTCTCTTCACAGTCTCCATGTCCAGAACAGACTATGGAAGGTGCACAGTACTACAGAGAGCCATGACTATATGGAACTCTATTCCACAGTACTACATAGAGCCATGACAACATGGAACTCTATTCCACAGTACTACATAGAGCCGTGACTATATAGAACTCTATTCCACAGTACTACATAGAGCCGTGACAACATGGAACTCTATTCCACAGTACTACATAGAGCCGTGACTACATGGAACTCTATTCCACAGTACTACATAGAGCCATGACTACATGGAACTCTATTCCACAGTACTACATAGAGCCATGACTACATGGAACTCTATTCCACAGTACTACATAGAGCCATGACTACATGGAACTCTATTCCACAGTACTACATAGAGCCATGACTACATGGAACTCTATTCCACAGTACTACATAGAGCCATGACTACATGGAACTCTATTCCACAGTACTACATAGAGCCATGACTACATGGAACTCTATTCCACAGTACTACATAGAGCCATGACTACATGACTACATGGAACTCTATTCCACAGTACTACATAGAGCCATGACTACATGGAACTCTATTCCACAGTACTACATAGAGCCATGACTACATGGAACTCTATTCCACAGTACTACATAGAGCCATGACTACATGGAACTCTATTCCACAGTACTACATAGAGCCATGACTACATGGAACTCTATTCCACAGTACTACATAGAGCCATGACTACATGGAACTCTATTCCACAGTACTACATAGAGCCATGACTACATGGAACTCTATTCCACAGTACTACATAGAGCCATGACTACATGGAACTCTATTCCACAGTACTACATAGAGCCATGACTACATGGAACTCTATTCCACAGTACTACATAGAGCCATGACTACATGGAACTCTATTCCACAGTACTACATAGAGCCATGACTACATGGAACTCTATTCCACAGTACTACATAGAGCCATGACTACATGGAACTCTATTCCACAGTACTACATGGAACTCTATTCCACAGAGCCATGACTACATGGAACTCTATTCCACAGTACTACATAGAGCCATGACTACATGGAACTCTATTCCACAGTACTACATAGAGCCATGACTACATGGAACTCTATTCCACAGTACTACATAGAGCCATGACTACATGGAACTCTATTCCACAGTACTACATAGAGCCATGACTACATGGAACTCTATTCCACAGTACTACATAGAGCCATGACTACATGGAACTCTATTCCACAGTACTACATAGAGCCATGACTACATGGAACTCTATTCCACAGTACTACATAGAGCCATGACTACATGGAACTCTATTCCACAGTACTACATAGAGCCATGACTACATGGAACTCTATTCCACAGTACTACATAGAGCCATGACTACATGGAACTCTATTCCACAGTACTACATAGAGCCATGACAACATGGAACTCTATTCCACAGTACTACATAGAGCCATGACAACATGGAACTCTATTCCACAGTACTACATAGAGCCATGACAACATGGAACTCTATTCCACATCATGTAACTCATGGAAAAAGTCCAATTTAATTTAGAAAGCAGCATTAGCCTGTTAGCCTGTGTAGCAGCGGTACCAGGTGTTAGACTGTTAGCCTGTGTAGCAGCTGTACCAGGTGTTAGACTGTTAGCCTGTATAGCAGCGGTACCAGGTGTTAGACTGTTAGCCTGTATAGCAGCGGTACCAGGTGTTAGACTGTTAGCCTGTATAGCAGCTGTACCAGGTGTTAGACTGTTAGCCTGTATAGCAGCACTACCAGGTGTTAGACTGTGACACAGTGCCTCACACACAATTGTTCAAGCCAGCCATAGTGTTTCAGCTCAACATGACGGTCTAATAATTAAAGCATAAATGGCTGGGGGAGGAAAAATAGAGACCGAGAGAGAGCGACCTAGAGCGAGAGCGAGACAGAGCGAGACAGAGCGAGAGCGAGACACAGAGAGAGAGAGAGAGAGAGAGAGAGAGAGCGAGCTAGAGCGAGCTAGAGCGAGACAGAGCGAGAGAGAGAAACAGAGAGAGAGCGAGCGAGCTAGAGCGAGACACAGAGAAACAGAGAGAGAGCGAGACACAGAGAAACAGAGAGAGAGAGAGACACAGAGAGAGAGAAACAGAGAGAGAGCGAGACACAGAGAGAGAGAAACAGAGAGAGAGCGAGACACAGAGAGAGAGAAACAGAGAGAGAGCGAGACACAGAGCGAGAGAGAGAGCGAGCGAGAGAGAGAGAGAGAGAGAGAGAGAGAGAGAGAGAGAGAGAGAGAGAGAGAGAGAGAGAGCGAGAGAGCGAGAGAGAGAGAGAGAGAGATGTTCAGAGAGGTGTTCAGATAATAGGCTTAACCACAGTGCCACCTATACTTGTGTTTTAGAATAGGGAATTCATGTGCAATCCCGGACCATCCCTAACCAGACCATCCCTAACCTGACCATCCCTAACCAGACCATCCCTAACTAGACCATCCCTAACTAGACCATCCCTAACCAGCCCTGACCATCCCTAACCAGACCATCCCTAACTAGACCATCCCTAACCAGACCATCCCTAACTAGACCATCCCTAACCAGACCATCCCTAACCATCCCTAACCAGACCATCCCTAACCTGACCATCCCTAACCTGACCATCCCTAACCTGACCATCCCTAACTAGACCATCCCTAACTAGACCATCCCTAACTAGACCATCCCTAACTAGACCATCCCTAACCAGACCATCCCTAACCTGACCATCCCTAACCAGACCATCCCTAACCTGACCATCCCTAACCATCCCTAACCAACCTGACCATCCCTAACCTGACCATCCCTAACTAACCATCCCTGACCATCCCTAACTAGACCATCCCTACCATCCCTAACCTGACCATCCCTAACCAGACCATCCCTAACCTGACCATCCCTAACCATCCTAACCAGCCCTGACCATCCTTAACCATCCCTAACCAGTCCTGACCATCACTAACCATCCAGCCCTAACCATCCCTAACCAGCCCCCTAACTATCCCTGACCAGCCTTGACCAGCCCCCTAACCATCCCTGACCAGCCCTGACCATCCTTGACCAGTCCTGACCATCACTAACCATCCCTGACCAGCCCCTAACCATCCTGACTATCCCCTGACCGTCCCATCCCTGCCCTGACCATCCCATCCCCCTGACCAGCCCATCCCTAACCAGCCCTGACCATCCCTGACCAGCCCATCCCTGCCCAGCCCATCCATGCCCAGCCCATCCCTGCCCAGCCCTAACCAGCCCCCTGACCATCCTGACTATCATCCCTGACCATCCCGTCCCTGCCCAGCCCTGACCATCCCTAACCAGCCCTGACCATCCCTAACAGCCCTGACCAGCCCATCCCTGCCCATCCCTGCCCATCCCTAACCAGCCCTGACCAGCCCTAACCATCCCTAACCATCCCTGACCATCCCTAACCAGCCCTGAACATCCCTAACCAGCCCTAACCATCACTGACCATCCCAGCCCTGCCCATTCCAGCCCATCCCTGACCAGCCCATCCCTGCTCATTCCTGCCCTGCCAAGCCCATTCCTGCCCTGACCAGCCCAGCCCATTCCTGCCCTGACCAGCCCATCCCTGACCAGCCCATCCCATCCCTGCCCTGACCAGCCCATCAAGGCCCTGACCAGCCCAGCCCATTCCTGCCCTGCCCAGCCCATCCCTGACAAGCCCATCTCTGCCCTGCCCATTCCTGCCCAGCCCATCCCTGACAAGCCCATCTCTGCCCTGCCCATTCCTGCCCAGCCCATCCCTGACAAGCCCATCTCTGCCCTGCCCATTCCTGCCCAGCCCATCCCTGACAAGCCCATCTCTGCCCTGCCCATTCCTGCCCAGCCCATCCCTGACAAGCCCATCTCTGCCCTGCCCATTCCTGCCCAGCCCATCCCTGACAAGCCCATCTCTGCCCTGCCCATTCCTGCCCAGCCCATTCCTGACGAGCCCATTCCTGACCAGCCCAGCCCTGAGCAGCCTGATGGGTGTCGATGTATTCAGGCCAGATAATTAGACTAGAGAGGTAGTGGGAGATAGCAGGACAAAGCATCATGGCTGGCTTCATGACTACAGCAAAACATACAATAACTACACACACTGTAAGGTGTACCTATATGGCTGCTCAAATAATAATTAATCATCCGATAGGTTGATGACATCAAAACTATGAAATAACACATTTGGAATCATGAAGTAACCAAAAAAGTACAATTCTATTTTAGTTTCTTCAACTTAGCTACCCTTTTTGCCTTGACAGCTTTGCACACTCTTGGCATTCTCTCAACCAGCTTTATGAGGGAGTCACCTGGAATGCATTTCAATTAACAGGTATGCCTTCTTAAAAATACATTTATGGAATTTATTTCCTTCTTATTGTGTTTGAGCCAATCAGCTGTATTGTGACAAATTAGGGGTGGTAATACAGAAGACGGCCTTATTTGGTAAAGACCAAGTCCATATCATGGCAAGAACAGCTCAAATAAACAAAGAGAAACGACAGTCCATCATTACTGTAAGACATGAAGGTCAGTCAATATGGAACATTTCAAGAACTTTCTTCAAGTGCAGTTGCAAAAACCATCAAGCACTATAATGAAACTGGCTCTCATGAGGACCGCCACAGGAAAGGAAGACCCAGAGTTACCTGTCTCTCATGACAGACCCAGAGTTACCTGTCTCTCATGAGGAAGAAAGGAAGTCCCAGAGTTACCCCACAGTCTCCTGTCTCTCATGAGGACCGCCACAGGAAAGGAAGTCCCAGAGTTACCTGTCTCTCATGAGGACCACCACAGGAAAGGAAGACCCAGAGTTCTCATGAGGACCTCCCAGTCTCTCATGAGGACCCAGAGTTACCTGTCTCTCATGAGGACCACCACAGGAAAGGAAGACCCAGAGTTACCTGTCTCTCATGAGGACCGCCACAGGAAAGGAAGACCCAGAGTTACCTGTCTCTCATGAGGATCGCCACAGGAAAGGAAGACCCAGAGTTACCTGTCTCTCATGAGGATCGCCACAGGAAAGGAAGACCCAGAGTTACCTCTGCTGCAGAGGATAAGTTCATTAGAGTTACCAGCCTCAGAAATTGCAGCCCAAATAAATGCTTCAGAGTTCAAGAAACAGATACATCTCAACATCAGCTGTTCAGAGGAGACTGTGTGAATCAGGCCTTCATGGTCGAATTGTTGCAAAGAAACCACTACTACAGGACACCAATAAGAAGAAGAGACTTGCTTGGGCCAAGAAACACGAGCAATGGACATTAGACCGGTGGAAAATTGGTCTGGATGAGTCCAAATTTGAGACTTTTGGTTCTCTGCGAGACGCAGAGTAAGTGAATGGATGATCTCCGCAAGTGTGGTTGCCACCGTGAAGCACGGAGGAGGTGTGTAGTTCCCACCGTGAAGCATGGAGGAGGTGGTGTGTGGTTGCCACCGTGAAGCACGGAGGAGGTGTGTGGTTCCCACCGTGAAGCACGGAGGAGGTGGTGTGTGGTTTCCACCGTGAAGCATGGAGGAGGTGGTGTGTGGTTGCCACCGTGAAGCATGGAGGAGGTGGTGTGTGGTTGCCACCGTAAAGCATGGAGGAGGAGGTGGGATGGTGCTTCGCTGGTGACACTTGTCAGTGATTTAATTCGTTGAGAGAACGCCAAGACGGCGCAAATCTGTCATCAAGGCAAAACTTTGAAGAAACTAAAATATAAAAACAAAATAATTTGAGTTACTTCATGATTCCATATGTATTACTTAATAGTTTTGATGTCTTCACTATTATTGTACAATGTAGAAAATAGTACAGATAAATAAAAACCCTTGAATGAGTAGTTGTGTCCGTATATATTATACGTTTATACAATCTAGAAGTAATCCGGATTGTATTGAATTTGAACAACTCAATCATCATTTTGAGATATATAGCGAACGTATCCAATGTGCAAATAAAATCGGTGTCTAAATTGATAGATGCTATTTTGTGTGGTTTTTGAATTGCCGCTATGTAGGAAAGGAAAGGGGGATACCTGGTCAGTAGCATTCAACTGAAATGTGTCTTACCAACCCAAACCCCCTGAATCAGAGGTGTGTTGGGGGGGGGGGGGGTGGCGCTCCCTTAATCCATGTCATCAGCACCAGGGGAGGGCAGTTGTTGTTCAAGGTTAATTGACTTTGCTCAAGGGCAGAACCGCTGAGTTTTACACCTTGCCGGCTCGGGGATTCGAACGAGAGACTTTTCAGTCACTGGCAGAATGCTCTTCACCACTCGGCTAAATGCCGTAGTAACAGTAGGAGAGGCAGGACATGGACACACACACCCCGATGTATCAGCGTGATTTATTGGTGGTAAATGAACAGACAGACAGACGGACTCAATGTCTCCGTCAGCATCAGGCCGATCCTCCTGCCAATACCTGATCAATGACTTCGTAATGTATTGGCCAAGACAGAAGCCCAGCTCCCGTACAGTACCGAGGGAGGCGTTACGGTAAGAGCCCAGCCAGCCCATGTTCTATACAGAGGGAGGGAGGGAGGCATAATGGTAAGAGCCCAGCCAGCCCATCTTCTATAGAGAGGAGGGAGGTGTTACGGTAAGAGCCCAGTCAGCCCATGTTCTATACAGAGGAGGGAGGGAGGTGTTACGGTAAGAGCCCAGCCAGCCCATCTTCTATAGAGAGGAGGGAGGGAGGCATAATGGTAAGAGCCCAGCCAGCCCATCTTCTATAGAGAGGAGGGAGGCGTTACGGTAAGAGCCCAGCCAGCCCATGTTCTATACAGAGGAGGGAGGGAGGTGTTACGGTAAGAGCCCAGCCAGCCCATCTTCTATAGAGAGGAGGGAGGGAGGCATAATGGTAAGAGCCCAGCCAGCCCATCTTCTATAGAGAGGAGGGAGGTGTTACGGTAAGAGCCCAGCCAGCCCATGTTCTATACAGAGGGAGGGAGGCATAACTGTAAGAGCCCAGCCAGCCGATCTTCTATAGAGAGGAGGGAGGTGTTACGGTAAGAGCCCAGCCAGCCCATCTTCTCTAAAGAGGAGGGAGGCGTTACAGTAAAAGCCCAACCAGTCATCTTCAATACAGAGGAGGGAGGGAGGCGTTACGGTAAGAGCCCAGCCAGCCCATCTTCTCTAAAGAGGAGGGAGGCGTTACAGTAAAAGCCCAACCAGCCCCCAGCCCATCTTCTATACTGAGGAGGGAGGGAGGCGTTACGGTAAGAGCCCAGCCAGCTCATCTTCTATACAGAGAAGGGAGGGTACAGTACCGTAAGGAGCTAAATACTCCACTTGTTAACAAATAGATGACACATACAGCATTATATATACTGTATCAAGCAAAGGTCGCCAGGTAGCAGTTGTAAATGAGAACGTGTTCTCAACTAGCCTACCTGGTTAAATAAAGGTGTTCTCAACTAGCCTACCTGGTTAAATAAAGGTGTTCTCAACTAGCCAACTAGCCTACCTGGTTAAATAAAGGTGTTCTGGTTAAATAAAGGTGTTTCTCAACTAGCCTACCTGGTTAAATAAAGGTGTTCTCAACTAGCCTACCTGGTTAAATAAAGTTGAATTAAAGGTGTTCTCAACTAGCCTACCTGGTTAAAAATGTAAAAAAATGTCACCACCTCCACACTGAGGCAGAACGGCTGAGAGAAGAAGGGAGATGGCGTTTTTGTTACGGTCACAAGGGGTGGTGTCGTACTACTGAGACAAAGACAACTCTCTCTGTAACGCAGCACAAAGGTGTCTGTCTGTAATTGTGTCTGTCTAGACCGGCTTCACAACTCCCCTCATCAACCCGACTCCTCAGTCCCTCCTCAACCAGACTCCTCAGTCCCTCCTCAACCCGACTCCTCAGTCCCTCCTCAACCCGACTCCTCAGTCCCTCCTCAACCCGACTCCTCAGTCCCTCCTCAACCCGACTCCTCAGTCCCTCCTCAACCCGACTCCTCAGTCCCTCCTCAGTCCCTCAACCTCGTTTCTCAAATTCCTCCTCAGTCCCTCCTCAACCTGACTCCTCAAATCCCTCCTCAACCCGACTCCTCAAATCCCTCCTCCCCGACTCAAATCCCGACTCCTCAAATCCCTCCTCAACCCGACTCCTCAAATCCCTCCTCAACCCGACTCCTCAAATCCCTCCTCAACCCGACTCCTCAAATCCCTCCTCAACCCGACTCCTCAAATCCCTCCTCAACCCGACTCCTCAAATCCCTCCTCAACCCGACTCCTCAAATCCCTCCTCAACCCGACTCCTCAAATCCCTCCTCAACCCGACTCCTCAAATCCCTCCTCAACCCGACTCCTCAAATCCCTCCTCAACCCGACTCCTCAAATCCCTCCTCAACCCGACTCCTCAAATCCCTCCTCAACCCGACTCCTCAAATCCCTCCTCAACCCGACTCCTTAGTCCCTCCTCAAATCCCTCCTCAACCCGACTCCTCAAATCCCTCCTCAACCCGACTCCTCAAATCCCTCCTCAACCCGACTCCTCAAATCCCTCCTCAACCCGACTCATCAAATCCCTCCTCAACCCGACTCCTCAAATCCCTCCTCAACCCGACTCCTCAAATCCCTCCTCAGTCCCTCAACCCTCCTCAACCCGACTCCTCAAATCCCTCCTCAACCCGACTCCTCAAATCCCTCCTCAACCTGACTCCTCAAATCCCTCCTCAACCTGACTCCTCAAATCCCTCCTCAACCCGACTCCTCAAATCCCTCCTCAACCTGACTCCTCAAATCCCTCCTCAACCTGACTCCTCAAATCCCTCCTCAACCTGACTCCTCAAATCCCTCCTCAACCCGACTCCTCAAATCCCTCCTCAACCTGACTCCTCAAATCCCTCCTCAACCCGACTCCTCAAATCCCTCCTCAACCTGACTCCTCAAATCCCTCCTCAACCCGACTCCTCAAATCCCTCCTCAACCTGACTCCTCAGTGGTTCCTCCTCACCCGACTCTCAGTCAAATCCTCAAATCAGACTTTCAGTCCCTCCTCAAATGCCCATCCCTCCTCCCCAGAGGTGAGCCAGTCCCTCCTCACAGGAATGCAAAAGTCCGTGAGCAATGCTTGAACATCAGTCCCTCTTTATCAGGGAAGAGAGAGTCCCTCAACAGACAGACAGAGACAGAGCCTCCTTCACAGCAAGAGAGAGAGAGACACCTCAGTCCCTCCTCAACACTGACTCCTCAAATCCCAGGGAACCTGAGACTCCTCAAATCCCTCCTCAACCTGACTCCTCAAATCCCTCCTCAACCTGACTCCTCAAATCCCTCCTCAAGCCTGACTCCTCAAATCCCTCCTCAACCTGACTCCTCAAATCCCTCCTCAACCTGACTCCTCAAATCCCTCCTCAACCTGACTCCTCAAATCCCTCCTCAACCTGACTCCTCAAATCCCTCCTCAACCTGACTCTTCAAATTCCTCCTCAACCTGACTCCTCAAATTCCTCCTCAACATGACTCCTCAAATTCCTCCTCAACCTGACTCAGCAAATCCCTCCTCAACCTGACTCCTCAAATCCCTCCTCAACCTGACTCCTCAAATCCTCCTCAACCTGACAGGAACCCTGAAAGACCTCCTCAACCTGACTCCTCAAATCCCAGCGATCAACCTGACTCCTCAAATCCCACAGTCAACCTGACTCCTCAGTGGTTCCCCTACGGACTCTACAGCAAATATGAAATCAGCTTTTCTCTCCATTTCTCTAAATGCCCATCTCCTTTCTCCCCAGAGGTGAGCCAGTGTGTGACAGGAATGCAAAGAGACACGTGAGCAATGCTTGAGACATCAGGCATCTTTATCAGGGAAGAGAGAGAAGACAACAGACAGACAGAGACCGAGAGAGAGAGAGACAGCAAGAGAGAGAGAGACACCGCGAGAGAGTGAGAGACACACAGCGAGAGAGAGAGACAGGGAGAGAGTGAGACACACAGCGAGAGAGTGAGAGAAGGAGAGAGTGAGAGACACAGCGAGAGAGAGAGACAGCGAGAGACAGCGAGAGAGCGAGACACAGCGAGAGAGACGGAGAGAGAGAGACAGGGAGAGACACAGGGAGAGAGAGACAGGGAGAGAGAGACACAGGGAGAGAGAGAGACAAAGGAGAGAGACACAGGGAGAGAGAGACACAGGAGAGAGAGAGAGAGACAGGGAGAGACACAGGGAGAGAGAGAGACAGGGAGAGAGAGACAGGGAGAGAGAGAGACAGGGAGAGAGAGACAGGGAGAGAGAGAGACAGCGAGAGAGAGAGACAGGGAGAGAGAGAGACAGCGAGAGAGAGAGAGACACAGAGAGAGAGAGACACAGCGAGAGAGAGACACAGGAGAGAGAGACAGGGAGAGACACAGGGAGAGAGAGACACAGGGAGAGAGAGAGACAGGGAGAGAGAGAGAGACAGGAGAGAGAGACACAGAGAGAGAGAGACACAGAGAGAGAGAGACACAGAGAGAGAGAGACACAGAGAGAGAGACGGAGAGAGAGACACAGGGAGAGACACAGAGAGAGAGAGACAGAGAGAGAGAGAGACAGCAGAGAGAGAGAGACACAGAGAGAGAGAGAGACAGCGAGAGAGAGACACAGCGAGAGAGAGACACAGGGAGAGAGAGACACAGGAGAGAGAGACACAGGGAGAGAGACACAGGAGAGAGAGACACAGAGAGAGAGAGACACAGAGAGAGAGACAAAGAGGAGAGAGAGACAGAGAGAGAGAGAGACAGGGAGAGAGAGAGACACAGAGAGAGAGACAGGGAGAGAGAGAGACAGCGAGAGAGAGAGACACAGAGAGAGAGAGACACAGAGAGAGAGAGAGACACAGAGAGAGAGACAGGGAGAGAGAGAGACAGGGAGAGAGAGACACAGGGAGAGAGAGAGACAGGGAGAGAGAGAGACACAGAGAGAGAGACAGCGAGAGAGAGAGACAGGGAGAGAGAGAGACAGGGAGAGAGAGACAGGGAGAGAGAGAGACAGGGAGAGAGCGAGACACAGCGAGAGAGACGGAGAGAGAGAGACAGGGAGAGACAGACCAGGGAGAGAGAGAGACAGGGAGAGAGAGAGACAGGGAGAGAGAGAGACAGGGAGAGAGAGACAGGGAGAGAGAGAGACAGCGAGAGAGAGAGACACAGAGAGAGAGACAGAGAGAGAAAGACAGACAGAGAGAGAGACACAGAGAGAGAGAGACAGAGAGAGAGAGAGACAGGGAGAGAGAGACACAGAGAGAGAGACAGAGAGAGAGAGAGACAGCGAGAGAGAGAGAGACAGGAGAGAGAGAGACAGGGAGAGAGAGAGACAGGAGAGAGAGAGACAGGGAGAGAGAGAGACAGCGAGAGAGAGAGACACAGAGAGAGAGAGACAGAGAGAGAGAGATGGAGAGAGAGAGACAGGGAGAGACACAGAGAGAGAGACACAGGGAGAGACAGGGAGAGAGAGAGACAGGGAGAGAGAGACAGGGAGAGAGAGAGACAGGGAGAGAGAGAGACACAGCGAGAGAGACGGAGAGAGAGAGACAGGGAGAGACACAGGGAGAGAGAGAGACAGGGAGAGAGAGAGAGGGAGAGAGAGAGACAGCGAGAGAGAGAGACAGCGAGAGAGAGAGACAGCGAGAGAGAGAGACAGCGAGAGAGAGAGACACAGAGAGAGAGACAGAGAGAGAAAGACAGGGAGAGAGAGAGACACAGAGAGAGAGAGACACAGAGAGAGAGACAGGGAGATATCAGCTAGACTAGTGGTAACTTCCTTCAGGAGAGAGACGAGCAGTGATACACACAAACATGACTAACACCTGTGCGCACACGCATGATTCTCACACACACACACACACACACACACACACACACACACACACACACACACACACACACACACACACACACACACACACACACACACACACACACACACACACACACACACACACACACACACACACACGTCTAACAAACCCTGTTTTACACAACACATTCCAGTATTTGTTTCAAACGGAGGGAAACATCAACATCAACACCCCCTCCCTCTGACACGTTTCACCCCGACTCCCGACCCACCCCCCCCCCCGAACACGTTTCAACACCCCCCCCCCGACACGTTTCACCCCCCCCCCCGACACGTTTCGACACCACCCCCGACACGTTTCGACACCCCCACGTTTCAACACCCCCGACACGTTTCAACACCCCCCCCGACCGTCCCCCCCCGACACGTTTCAACACCCCCTCCCGACACGTTTCAACACCCCCCGACACGTTTCAACACCCCCCGACACCCCCCCCCCCACGCACGCTTAAACACCCCCGACACGCTTAAACACCCCCGACACGCTTCAACCCCCGACCCCCCCCGACACGTTTCAACACCCCCGACACGTTTCAACACCCCCGACACGTTTCAACACCCCCCCCCGACACGTTTCAACACCCCCGACTCGTTTCAACACCCCCGACTCGTTTCAACACCCCCCGACACGTTTCAACACCCCCCGACACGTTTCAACATCCCCCCCGACACGTTTCAACATCCCCCCCGACACGTTTCAACACCCCCCCCCACACACGTTTCAACACCCCCAGATTGAGGAAGTGCTTTCAGACCTCATCCTATGCCTGTCTATCCCCCACATAAAGATCACAATGCCCCTGATAAGTTAATTTGGTGTCGAAAAATGCAGACTTAGTCTCCAATCTGTGTCTGGGGTCACAGGTCAAAGAGAGCACCATCATCATCCACTCAATGGTAAATCCGACCACAACTCTATCCTCCTGATTCCTGCTTACAAGCAAAAATTAAATCAGGAAGCACCAGTGACTCGGTCTATATAAAAGTGGTCAGATGAAGCAGATGCTAAACTACAGGACTGTTTTGCACAGACTGGGGATATGGTTCTGGGATTCTTCCGATGGCATTGAGGAGTACACCACATCAGTCACTGGCTTTATCAATAAGTGCATTAAGGACGTCGTCCCCACAGTGACTGTACGTACATACCCCAACCAGAAGCCATGGATTACATGCAACATCCGCACTGAGCTAAAGGGCAGAGCTGACGCTTTCAAGGAGCTGGACTCTAACCCGGAAGTTTATAAGAAATCCCGCTATGCCCTCCGACGAACCATCAAACAGGCAAAGTGTCAATACAGGACTGAGATCGAATCCTACTACACCGGCTCCGATGCTCATCGGATGTGGCAGGGCTTGCAAACCATTACAGACTACAAGGGGAAGCACAGCTGAGAGCTGCCCAGTGACACAAGACTACCAGACGAGCTAAATTACTTTGATACTCGCTTCGAGGCAAGTAACACTGAAACATGCATGAGAGCATCAGCTGTTCCGGACGACTGTGTGATCAACATACACAAGGCTGCGGGGCCAGACTGATTACCAGGACGTGTGCTGACCAATTGGCAGATGTCTTCAGTGACATTTTCAACATGTCCCTGATTGAGTCTGTAATACCAACATGTTTCAAGCAGACCACCACAGTCCCTGTGCCCGAGAACACTAAGGCAACCTGCCTAAATAACTACAGACCCGTGGCACTCACGTCCGCAGCCATGAAGTGCTTTGTAAGGCTGGTAATGGCTCACATCAACACCATTATCCCAGAAACCCGAGACTCACTCCAATTTGCATACCGCCCTAACAGATCCACAGATGATGCAATCTCTATTGCACTCCACTCTGCCCTTTCCCACCTGGACTAAAGGAAAACATACGTGAGAATGCTATTCATTGACTACAGCTCAGTGTTCAACACCATAGTGCCTACAAAGCTCATCACTAAGCTAAGGACCCTGGGACTAAACACCTCCCTCTGCAACCGGATCCTGGACTTCCTGACGGGCCGCCCCCCCAGGCGGTGAGGGTAGGATTCAACACATCCGCCACGCTGATCCTCAACACTGGAGCTCCCCAGGGGTGCGTGCTCAGTCCCCTCCTGTACTCCCTGTTCACCCACGACTGCATGGTCAGGTACGACTCCAACACCATCATTAAGTTTGCAGACGACACAACAGTGGTAGGCCAGATCAGTGACAATGACAAGACAGCCTATAGGGAGGTCAGAGACCTGGAATAACAACCTATCCCTCAACGTAACCAAGACTAAGGAGATGATTGTGGACTACAGGAAAAGGAAGATCGAGCACGCCCCCATTCTCATCGACGGGGCTGTAGTGGAGCAGGTTGAGAGCTTCAGCGTTCCTTGGTGTCCACATCACCAACAAACTAGAATGGTACAAACACACCAAGACAGTCGTGAAGAGGGCACGACAAAGCCTATTCCCGCTCAGGAAACTAAAAAGATTTGGCATGGGTCCCCAGATCCTCAAGAGGTTCTACAGCTGCACCATCAAGAGCATCCTGACCGGTTGCATCACTGCCTGGTACGGCAATTAATCGGCCTCCGACCGCAAGGCACTACAGAGGGCTGCTTGCCATCCAGGACTTCGACACCAGGCGGTGTCAGAGGAAGGCCCTAAAGATTGTCAAAGACTGTTCTCTCCACTACCGCATGGCAAGCGGTACCGGACAAAAAGGCTTCTCAACGGTTTTTACCCCCAAGCCATAAGACTCCTGAACAGGTAACCAAATGGTTACCCAAACTACCTTTGCATTGTGCCCTCTACCTCTCGCCCTCTACCTCTACCTCTCGCCCTCTACCTCTCGCCCTCTACCTCTCGCCCTCTACCTCTCGCCCTCTACCTCTCGCCCTCTACCTACCTACCTACCTCTCTCCCTCTACCTACCTACCTCTCTCCCTCTACCTACCTACCTCTCTCCCTCTACCTACCTCTCCCCCTCTACCCCTCCTCTCTCCCTCTCCTACCTCTACCTACCTACCTCTCTCCCTCTACCTACCTACCTACCTCTCCCCCTCTACCTACCTACCCCTCTCCCTCCTCCCTCCTCTCTCTCTACCTCTCTCCCTACCTCTCTCCTACCTCTCTCCCTACCTCTCTCCCTCTACCTACCTACCTCTCTCCCTCTACCTCTCTCCCTCTACCTACCTCTCTCCCTCTACCTACCTACCTCTCTCCCCCTCTACCTACCTACCTCTCTCCCTCTACCTACCTCTCTCCCTCTACCTACCTACCTACCTACCTCCTCTCCCCTCTACCTACCTACCTCTCTCCCTCTACTACCTACCTCTCTCCCTCTACCTACCTACCTCTCTCCCCTACCTACCTCTCTCCCCTCTACCTACCTCTCTCCCTCTACCTACCTCTCTCCCTCTACCTACCTCTCTCCCTCTACCTACCTCTCTCCCTCACTCCCTCACTCCCTCCCTCTCCCCCCCTTCATCCATGGGGTCGCCTCGCCTGGTGCTCTCTCTCAGCCTCTCTCTTCGTTAGCTAATAAACCCTGAAAAATGACTGCCATTTTGGGCTAACCGTATTAGCACACGCAACACGAAAAAAGGCAGACATATTTATACTCAAAACAAATTTGTTAAGATAAGGTTTCATCTTAATTGCATAATCTGATGTTATTTTTCATTGGTTGTCTCGTTGCCGGGGTAACCTTGTTTGCGGGGCTGTGAGGGGTAGGTTAGGGGTTGTGTGTGTGTGTGTGTTCTACTCTACACAGAAAGGTCTCCTCTCTGCCTGTCATCCAACAAGGCAGACGTCATTACATCATATTAAAGCTGCCCAATCACATTACAGCCGTGGTTTCATCATTCAGTGTGTCAGACGCTGTGCAGGCAGGCAAGCCTGACCTGCTGTGTGGTGTCTGTCTGGCAGACATCTTGGAAGGGAGAGAGGACAGAGAAAAGCAGGCACCAGGTTGGACCAGGTTGGACCAGGGGGTGCACTTGTGTATGTGTCTCTGTGTGTGTTTCTGTGTGTGTGTCTCTGTGTGTGTGTTTCTGTGTGTGTGTCTCTGTGTGTGTGTTTCTGTGCGTGTGTGTCTGTGCGTGTGTGTCTGTCTGTCTGTCTGTGTGTCTGTCTGTCTGTCTGTCTGTCTGTCTGTCTGTCTGTCTGTCTGTCTGTCTGTCTGTCTGTCTGTGTGTCTGTGTGTCTGTGTGTCTGTCTGTGTCTGTGTGTCTGTGTGTCTGTCTGTCTGTCTGTCTGTCTGTCTGTGTCTGTACTCTCCACTCACTTGGCCAGCTGTTTCTCTGCGTCAGCACACAGCTCCAGCAGTCCCATGAGAACAGCGGACACGTCCATATAAGGCTCCCACACGGTGAAGCCTCGACCAATCAGGTCTATGGCTGTACGGCGGATGGTGCTGTGGGGGGGCATCTTGGGGCTGGGGGGTTGCAGGAGGAGGAACGTCAGGGCCTTACCTGGAGGAGTCGAAACAACAAACAGCCAACATAAATAACAATAAACAGTCAATAACAAACAGCAACAACAACATATGTTGTTGTCTGTACATTACAGTGGTTAACTAATATACTCCTCCTGGTGTGTGTTGTTGTTGTTGTGTTGTTGTCAAGGTCAACAGCTGTCAGAATCTGTCAACAGACTGAGTTTAATCGTAGGGCTTGACAGGTGAATTGGTGATGGTGTGTGTGTGTGTGTGTGTGTGTCAGTGGTGTTTGATCAGCAAGTGGTTTCTCTGTTGGTGGTGTGTGTGTGTGTGTGTGTGTGTGTGTGTGTGTGTGTGTGTGTGTGTGTGTGTGTGTGTGTGTGTGTGTGTGTTCAGTACAACATATTGATCAAAGTGTCTCCTACTGTCCAAAAGCCTTGTTTCTCTTCTGAGATGCTGTAAAGGCCAGCGTACCACAGGTCTGTCTGACCAACATAATGTGAGAGACATATTATAACTAGTGATGTGAGGGGAGACAGTCATATTATAACTAGTGTTGTGAGGGGAGACAGTCATATTATAACTAGTGTTGTGAGGGGAGACAGTCATATTATAACTAGTGTTGTGAGGGGAGACAGTCATATTATAACTAGTGTGTGAGAGGAGACAGTCATATTACAACTAGTGTTGTGAGACAGTCAGGGAGACAGCCATATTATAACTAGTGTTGTGAGGGGAGACAGTCATATTATAACTAGTGTTGTGAGGGGAGACAGTCATATTATAACTAGTGTTGTGAGAGGAGACAGTCATATTACAACTAGTGTTGTGGGGGGAGACAGTCAGGGAGACAGTCATATTATAACTAGTGTTGTGAGGGGAGACAGTCATATTATAACTAGTGTTGTGAGGGGAGACAGTCATATTATAACTAGTGTTGTGAGAGGAGACAGTCAGGGAGACAGTCATATTATAACTAGTGTTGTGAGAGGAGACAGTCAGGGAGACAGTCATATTATAACTAGTGTTGTGAGGGGAGACAGTCATATTATAACTAGTGTTGTGAGGGGAGACAGTCATATTATAACTAGTGTTGTGAGGGGAGACAGTCATATTATAACTAGTGTTGTGAGGGGAGACAGTCATATTATAACTAGTGTTGTGAGGGGAGACAGTCATATTATAACTAGTGTTGTGAGAGGAGACAGTCATATTACAACTAGTGTTGTGGGGGGAGACAGTCAGGGAGACAGTCATATTATAACTAGTGTTGTGAGGGGAGACAGTCATATTATAACTAGTGTTGTGAGGGGAGACAGTCATATTATAACTAGTGTTGTGAGAGGAGACAGTCAGGGAGACAGTCATATTATAACTAGTGTTGTGAGGGGAGACAGTCATATTATAACTAGTGTTGTGAGGGGAGACAGTCATATTATAACTAGTGTTGTGAGGGGAGACAGTCATATTATAACCAGTGTTGTGAGGGGAGACAGTCAGGGAGACAGTCATATTATAACTAGTGTTGTGAGGGGAGACAGTCATATTATAACTAGTGTTGTGAGGGGAGACAGTCAGGGAGACAGTCATATTATAACTAGTGCTGTGAGAGGAGACAGTCAGGGAGACAGTCATATTATAACTAGTGTTGTGAGGGGAGACAGTCATATTATAACTAGTGTTGTGAGGGGAGACAGTCATATTATAACTAGTGTTGTGAGGGGAGACAGTCATATTATAACTAGTGTTGTGAGGGGAGACAGTCAGGGAGACAGTCATATTATAACCAGTGTTGTGAGGGGAAACAGTCATATTATAACCAGTGTTGTGAGGGGAGACAGTCATATTATAACTAGTGTTGTGAGAGGAGACAGTCAGGGAGACAGTCATATTATAACTAGTGTTGTGAGAGGAGACAGTCATATTATAACCAGTGTTGTGAGGGGAGACAGTCATATTATAACTAGTGTTGTGAGGGGAGACAGTCATATTATAACTAGTGTTGTGAGGGGAGACAGTCATATTATAACCAGTGTTGTGAGGGGAGACAGTCATATTATAACCAGTGTTGTGAGGGGAGACAGTCATATTATAACTAGTGTTGTGAGGGGAGACAGTCAGGGAGACAGTCATATTATAACTAGTGTTGTGAGGGGACAGTCATATTATAACTAGTGTTGTGAGGGGAGACAGTCAGGGAGACAGTCATATTATAACTAGTGTTGTGAGGGGAGACAGTCATATTATAACTAGTGTTGTGAGGGGAGACAGTCAGGGAGACAGTCATATTATAACTAGTGTTGTGAGAGGAGACAGTCAGGGAGACAGTCATATTATAACTAGTGTTGTGAGAGGAGACAGTCATATTATAACCAGTGTTGTGAGGGGAGACAGTCATTATAACTAGTGTTGTGAGGGGAGACAGTCATATTATAACTAGTGTTGTGAGGGGAGACAGTCATATTATAACTAGTGTTGTGAGGGGAGACAGTCATATTATAACTAGTGTTGTGAGAGGAGACAGTCAGGGAGACAGTCATATTATAACTAGTGTTGTGAGAGGAGACAGTCAGGGAGACAGTCATATTATAACTAGTGTTGTGAGGGGAGACAGTCATATTATAACCAGTGTTGTGAGGGGAGACAGTCATATTATAACTAGTGTTGTGAGGGGAGACAGTCAGGGAGACAGTCATATTATAACTAGTGTTGTGAGAGGAGACAGTCAGGGAGACAGTCATATTATAACTAGTGTTGTGAGGGGAGACAGTCATATTATAACTAGTGTTGTGAGGGGAGACAGTCAGGGAGACAGTCATATTATAACCAGTGTTGTGAGGGGAAACAGTCATATTATAACCAGTGTTGTGAGGGGAGACAGTCATATTATAACTAGTGTTGTGAGAGGAGACAGTCAGGGAGACAGTCATATTATAACTAGTGTTGTGAGAGGAGACAGTCATATTATAACCAGTGTTGTGAGGGGAGACAGTCATATTATAACTAGTGTTGTGAGGGGAGACAGTCATATTATAACTAGTGTTGTGAGGGGAGACAGTCATATTATAACCAGTGTTGTGAGGGGAGACAGTCATATTATAACCAGTGTTGTGAGGGGAGACAGTCATATTATAACTAGTGTTGTGAGGGAGACAGTCAGGGAGACAGTCATATTATAACTAGTGTTGTGAGGGGAGACAGTCATATTATAACTAGTGTTGTGAGGGGAGACAGTCAGGGAGACAGTCATATTATAACTAGTGTTGTGAGGGGAGACAGTCATATTATAACTAGTGTTGTGAGGGGAGACAGTCAGGGAGACAGTCATATTATAACTAGTGTTGTGAGAGGAGACAGTCAGGGAGACAGTCATATTATAACTAGTGTTGTGAGAGGAGACAGTCATATTATAACCAGTGTTGTGAGGGGAGACAGTCATTATAACTAGTGTTGTGAGGGGAGACAGTCATATTATAACTAGTGTTGTGAGGGGAGACAGTCATATTATAACCAGTGTTGTGAGGGGAGACAGTCATATTATAACTAGTGTTGTGAGGGGAGACAGTCATTATAACTAGTGTTGTGAGGGGAGACAGTCATTATAACTAGTGTTGTGAGGGGAGACAGTCATATTATAACCAGTGTTGTGAGGGGAGACAGTCATATTATAACTAGTGTTGTGAGGGGAGACAGTCATTATAACTAGTGTTGTGAGGGGAGACAGTCATATTATAACTAGTGTTGTGAGGGGAGACAGTCATTATAACTAGTGTTGTGAGGGGAGACAGTCATATTATAACCAGTGTTGTGAGGGGAGACAGTCATATTATAACTAGTGTTGTGAGGGAGACAGTCATATTATAACTAGTGTTGTGAGAGGAGACAGTCAGGAGACAGTCATATTATAACTAGTGTTGTGAGAGGAGACAGTCAGGGAGACAGTCATATTATAACTAGTGTTGTGAGAGGAGACAGTCATATTACAACTAGTGTTGTGAGGGGAGACAGTCAGGGAGACAGTCATATTATAACTAGTGTTGTGAGGGGAGACAGTCATATTATAACTAGTGTTGTGAGGGGAGACAGTCATATTATAACTAGTGTTGTGAGAGGAGACAGTCAGGGAGACAGTCATATTATAACTAGTGTTGTGAGAGGAGACAGTCAGGGAGACAGTCATATTATAACTAGTGTTGTGAGGGGAGACAGTCATATTATAACTAGTGTTGTGAGAGGAGACAGTCAGGGAGACAGTCATATTATAACTAGTGTTGTGAGGGGAGACAGTCATATTATAACTAGTGTTGTGAGGGGAGACAGTCATATTATAACTAGTGTTGTGAGAGGATACAGTCATATTATAACTATGTCATATAATTTAATTGGCAACAATGGCGACAGACTGGACGGTAGAGCTGAGTATCGACAGGGACTGGAGGAGGACTGACCCATTGACCACTAGTGCGCGCACACACACACACACACACACACACACACACACACACACACACACACACACACACACACACACACACACACACACACACACACACACACACACACACACACACACACACACACACACACACACACACACACAGGTACAGGTACAGGGGAGGAGAGCGGGAGGGACTGTCTCCTCCACAGAGGTCAACTCAAACATGACCTGGCATTTGAGAGAGAGAGAGAGAACCACTGCAGGGCCAGATTGACCATTAAGAGACCAGCAGCTAGCGCCCCCTGATTGGTTAAACACTGTATGGAATGTGAATAGATAGATCTGATTGGAAGGTCTTGGCAGAGACAGATGAAGAGAGCAGGTTTATAATGTTATTATAGTCATATATTAATATATTATCTGATGATAATAATTGGCCCTTGAATGACTGGCTGGCAGGCTGTCTGGTTTGCATGAATCGTGACGTGTAGATTGTTATCCATTGAACACGAGTCTCATGACTCTGAATTCATTTCCTTTTCAGTGTGTTCACGTTTTCTTAGTCTGTCTGGCTAGGTGGGTGTCTGTAAGTCTCTCAGTCAGATGTACTATGAACAGATTGCTCTATGAGTGGTGGAACACCTCCAAGGATAGATAGATAGATAGATAGCAAAGAGGATGGACAAACGACGGAGGGAGGGAGGGCCGGAAGAACGATGGAGGGAGGGAGGGCCGGAAGAACAACAGAGGGAGAGAGGGAGGGCCGGAAGAACAACAGAGGGAGGGAGGGCCGGAAGAACGACAGAGGGAGGGAGGGAGGGCCGGAAGAACGACAGAGGGAGGGAGGGAGGGCCGGAAGAACGACGGAGGGAGGGCCGGAAGAACGACGGAGGGAGGGCCGGAAGAACGACGGAGGGAGGGCCGGAAGAACGACGGAGGGAGGGCCGGAAGAACGACGGAGGGAGGGCCGGAAGAACGACGGAGGGAGGGCCGGAAGAACGACGGAGGGAGGGAGGGCCGGAAGAACGACGGAGGGAGGGAGGGAGGGCCGGAAGAACGACGGAGGGAGGGAGGGAGGGCCGGAAGAACGACGGAGGGAGGGATGGCCGGAAAAACGACGGAGGGAGGGAGGGAGGGCCGGAAGAACGACGGAGGGAGGGAGGGAGGGCCGGAAGAACGACGGAGGGAGGGAGGGAGGGCCGGAAGAACGACGGAGGGAGGGAGGGAGGGCCGGAAGAACGACGGAGGGAGGGAGGGAGGGCCGGAAGAACGACGGAGGGAGGGAGGGGGGCCGGAAAACGACGGAGGGAGGGAGGGAGGGCCGGAAAACGACGGAGGGAGGGAGGGCCGGAAGAACGACGGAGGGAGGGAGGGCCGGAAGAACGACGGAGGGAGGGAGGGCCGGAAGAACGACGGAGGGAGGGAGGGCCGGAAGAACGACGGAGGGAGGGAGGGCCGGAAGAACGACGGAGGGAGGGAGGGAGGGCCGGAAGAACGACGGAGGGAGGGAGGGCCGGAAGAACGACGGAGGGAGGGAGGGAGGGCCGGAAGAACGACGGAGGGAGGGAGGGAGGGCCGGAAGAACGACGGAGGGAGGAGGGAGGGCCGGAAGAACTAGGGAGGGGCTAACGCTGGTTGTCTTGACTAGAGTTGATCAGGTGGTAACATCATCTATCCAGAAAGGATGACATAATGGAGGAGAATTTTCCTTTTCCCCCCCTCCAGAGCCTTAAATCTGTGGCAGCTGTGAGGGAAGACAGGGGAAGACCAGGACAGACTGCTGCTACGGACACACACTCTCTCACACACTATGGCTAGCGGTCAGTCTAAGAGGGGGAGGAAGCGGAGAGGAGGAGGGAGGAGAGGAGGGGGGGAGAGGGGAGGAGGGGAGGAGGGAGGGGGATGACAACTGCTGGTCACTCAGTCTAGGATGGACAATGGCCTTGGTGTGAAGATAAATGCAGCATTACACAAATATAGCCTATAACATAACAACGTAGCCTATAACATAACAACGTAGCCTATAACATAACAACATAGCCTATAACATAACAACATAGCCTATAACATAACAACATAGCCTATAACATAACAACGTAGCCTATAACATAACAACGTAGCCTATAACATAACAACGTAGCCTATAACATAACAACATAGCCTATAACATAACAACATAGCCTATAACATAACAACATAGCCTATAACATAACAACGTAGCCTATAACATAACAACATAGCCTATAACATAACAACATAGCCTATAACATAACAACATAGCCTATAACATAACAACATAGCCTATAACATAACAACATAGCCTATAACATAACAACATAGCCTATAACATAACAACGTAGCCTATAACATAACAACGTAGCCTATAACATAACAACGTAGCCTATAACATAACAACATAGCCTATAACATAACAACATAGCCTATAACATAACAACATAGCCTATAACATAACAACATAGCCTATGATGGAAGGTGTGTGTTGGCGAGGATGGAAGGTGTGTATTGGCTAGGATGGAAGGTGTGTATTGGCTAGGATGGAAGGTGTGTGTTGGCTAGGATGGAAGGTGTGTGTTGGCTAGGATGGAAGGCGTGTGTTGGCTAGGATGGAAGGTGTGTATTGGCTAGGATGGAAGGTGTGTATTGGCTAGGATGGAAGGTGTGTATTGGCTAGGATGGAAGGTGTGTATTGGTTAGGATGGAAGGTGTGTATTGGCTAGGATGGAAGGTGTGTCTTGGCTAGGATGGAAGGTGTGTGTTGGCTAGGATGGAAGGTGTGTGTTGGCTAGGATGGAAGATGTGTATTGGCTAGGATGGAAGGTGTGTGTTGGCTAGGATGGAAGGTGTGTGTTGGCTAGGATGGAAGGTGTGTATTGGCTAGGATGGAAGGTGTGTATTGGCTAGGATGGAAGGTGTGTATTGGCTAGGATGGAAGGTGTGTGTTGGCTAGGATGGAAGGTGTGTGTTGGCTAGGATGGAAGGTGTGTGTTGGCTAGGATGGAAGGTGTGTGTTGGCTAGGATGGAAGGTGTGTGTTGGCTAGGATGGAAGGTGTGTGTTGGCTAGGATGGAAGGTGTGTGTTGGCTCGGATGGAAGGTGTCTATTGGCTAGGATGGAAGGTGTGTGTTGGCTAGGATGGAAGGTGTGTGTTGGCTAGGATGGAAGGTGTGTGTTGGCTAGGATGGAAGGTGTGTGTTGGCTAGGATGGAAGGTGTGTGTTGGCTCGGATGGAAGGTGTCTATTGGCTAGGATGGAAGGTGTCTATTGGCTAGGATGGAAGGTGTGTGTTGGCTCGGATGGAAGGTGTGTGTTGGCTAGGATGGAAGGTGTGTGTTGGCTAGGATGGAAGGTGTGTGTTGGCTAGAATGGAAGGTGTCTATTGGCTAGGATGGAAGGTGTGTGTTGGCTAGGATGGAAGGTGTGTGTTGGCTAGGATGGAAGGTGTGTGTTGGCTAGGATGGAAGGTGTGTGTTGGCTCGGATGGAAGGTGTGTGTTGGCTCGGATGGAAGGTGTCTATTGGCTAGGATGGAAGGTGTCTATTGGCTAGGATGGAAGGTGTGTGTTGGCTAGGATGGAAGGTGTGTGTTGGCTAGAATGGAAGGTGTCTATTGGCTAGGATGGAAGGTGTGTGTTGGCTAGGATGGAAGGTGTGTGTTGGCTAGAATGGAAGGTGTCTATTGGCTAGGATGGAAGGTGTGTGTTGGCTAGGATGGAAGGTGTGTATTGGCTAGGATGGAAGGTGTGTATTGGCTAGGATGGAGAATGGAAGACAAAAGATGAACAGTGAAATACACTATAACATGACGTATCCTAGACATATGGAATTATAAACTGGGTGCTTCGGGATGCTGGCCTTCTATGCAGAAGTTCCTCTGTCCAGTGTCTGTGTTCTTTTGCCCGTCTTAATCTTTTATTTTTTATTGGCCAGTCTGAGATGTCTTTTTCTTTGCAACTCTGCCTAGAAGGCCTGTATCTCGGAGTCGCCTCTTCACTGTTGACATGGAGACTGGTGTTTTGCGGGTACTATTGAATGAAGCTGCCAGTTGAGAACTTGTGAGGCGTCTGTTTCTCAAACTAGACACTCTACTGTACTTGTCCTCTTGCTCAGTTGTGCTTCCCACTCCTCTTTCTATTCTGGTTAGCGCCGGTTTGTGCTGTTCTGTTATGGGAGAGTTGTACGAAATTATAAGATTCTTGGCAATTTCTTGCATGGAATAAATATCCTTCATGTCTCAGAACAAGAATAGACTGACGAGTTTCAGAAGAAAGGTCTTTGTTTCTGGCCATTTTGAGCCTGTAATTGAAGCCACAAATGCTGATGCTCCAGATACTCAACTATTCTAAAGAAGGCCAGTTTAATTTCTTCTTTAATCAGAAACAACAGTTTTCAGCTAACATAATTGCAAAATGATCAACTTATGATCAATGATCAACTAGCCTCCCTCCCCCGTCCGTCTCCCTCCCCGTCCGTCCGTCTCCGTCCGTCTCCGTCAGTCTCCCTCCCCGTCCGTCTCCCTGTCCGTCTCCGTCCCCGTCCGTCTCCCTGTCCGTCTCCGTCCCCGTCCGTCTCCCTGTCCGTCTCCGTCCCCGTCCGTCTCCCTGTCCGTCTCCGTCCCCGTCCGTCTCCCTGTCCGTCTCCGTCCCCGTCCGTCCCTGTCCGTCCGTCTCCGTCCCTGTCCGTCCCCGTCCGTCCCTGTCCGTCCCCGTCCGTCCCTGTCCGTCTCCGTCCCCCCGTCTCCGTCCCTGTCCGTCTCCGTCCGTCCGTCTCCGTCCCTGTCAGTCTCCGTCCGTCCGTCTCCGTCCCCGTCCGTCTCCGTCCCCGTCCGTCTCCGTCCCTGTCCGTCTCCGTCCCTGTCCGTCTCCGTCCCTGTCCGTCTCCGTCCCTGTCCGTCCGTCTCCGTCCCTGTCCGTCTCCCTCCCCGTCCGTCTCCCTCCCCGTCCATCCGTCTCCGTCCCTGTCCGTCTCCGTCCCTGTCCGTCTCCGTCCGTCCGTCCCTGTCCGTCTCCGTCCGTCCGTCCCTGTCCGTCCCTGTCCGTCCCTGTCCGTCCCCGTCCCTGTCCGTCCCCGTCCGTCTTCCTCCCCGTCCGTCTCCGTCCCTGTCCGTCCGTCTCAGTCCCTGTCCGTCCCCGTCCGTCTCTGTCCCTGTCCGTCTCCCTCCCCGTCCGTCTCCCTCCCCGTCCATCCGTCTCCGTCCCTGTCCGTCCGTCCCCGTCCGTCTCCGTCCCTGTCCGTCCCCGTCCGTCTCCCTCCCCGTCCATCCGTCTCCGTCCCTGTCCGTCTCCGTCCGTCCCCGTCCCTGTCCGTCTCCGTCCCTGTCCGTCTCCGTCAGTCCCCGTCCGTCTCCGTCCCTGTCCGTCTCCCTCCCCGTCCGTCTCCCTCCCCATCCATCAGTCTCCGTCCCTGTCCGTCTCCGTCCCTGTCCGTCTCCCTCCCCGTCCGTCTCCCTCCCCATCCGTCTCCCTCCCCGTCCATCAGTCTCCCTCCCCGTCCATCAGTCTCCCTCCCCGTCCATCCGTCTCCCTCCCTCGTCCATCCGTCTCCCTCCCCGTCCATCCGTCTCCCTCCCAGTCCATCCGTCTCCCTCCCCGTCCATCCGTCTCCCTCCCCGTCCATCCGTCTCCCTCCCCGTCCATCCGTCTCCCTCCCCGTCCATCCGTCTCCCTCCCCGTCCATCCGTCTCCCTCCCGTCCATCCGTCTCCCTCCCCGTCCATCCGTCTCCGTCCGTCTCCGTCCCCGTCCGTCTCCGTCCCCGTCCGTCTCCGTCCCCGTCCGTCTCCGTCCGTCTCCGTCCGTCTCCGTCCCTGTCCGTCTCCGTCCCTGTCCGTCTCCGTCCCTGTCCGTCTCCGTCCGTCTCCGTCTCCGTCCCCGTCCGTCCGTCTCCGTCCCCGTCCGTCCGTCTCCGTCCCCGTCCGTCCGTCTCCGTCCCTGTCCGTCCGTCTCCGTCCCTGTCCGTCTCCGTCCCTGTCCGTCCGTCTCCGTCCCTGTCCGTCTCCATCCCTGTCCGTCTCCATCCCTGTCCGTCTCCGTCCCTGTCCGTCAGTCTCCGTCCCTGTCCGTCAGTCTCCGTCCCTGTCAGTCTCCGTCCCTGTCAGTCTCCGTCCCTGTCCGTCTCCGTCCCTGTCCGTCTCTAGACCTGGAACCCTCACGCCAAAGAGCACATAGACAGTAGAATAGATTGTAATAAAATGGGCACCATTATCAAAACCACAAGGATGCTGTGATTCAGCTGCATTCAGGAGGAAAGTGCTGTTATCACTCCCCTGTAAGCGCTATGCTCCAGTCAAATGTTGTGATATTGCAGCGTGGCTATTTGCCCAGCCAGTCTCTCAGTCACATAGACACAGACACACCAAACCCCCTCACTGAGATGATTGGTGCTAGTCGAAGGGAGACGTCCCGTTGTGCATGTAATGACAGGTTCCTAACAGCGCTCTCTCTCGTTCTCTCAATTCAATTTAAGGCTTTTATTGGAAACAAGTGAAGTAGATAATAAAGAAAAGAGAAACTAAATTAAAAACATTACACTCACATTTTAAAAACACATTTCAAATGTCATATTATGTGCAAGTACAAAAGGGGAAACAAATAAACATAAATATGGGTTGTGTACATATTCTTTATCCCTTTACACTTGTGTGTATAAGGTAGTAGTTTTGGAATTGTTAGTTAGATTACTTGTTGGTTATCACTGCATTGTCGGAACTAGAAGCACAAGCATTTCGCTACACTCGCATTAACATCTGCTAACCACGTGTATGTGACAAATAAAATTTGATTTGATTTATTTACAATGGTGTTTGTTCTTCACTTGTTGCCCTTTTCTTGTGGCAACAGGTCACAGATCCTGCTGCTGTGATGGCACACTATGGTATTTCACCCAGTAGATATGGGAGTTTATCAAAATTGTATCGGTTTTCTAATTCTTTGTGGATCTGTGTAATCTGAGGGAAATATGAGTCTCTAATATGGGCATACATTGGATAGGAGGTTAGGAAGTGCAGCTCAGTTTCCACCTCATTTTGTGGGCAGTGTGCACATAGCCTGTCTTCTCTTGAGAACCATGTCTGCCTACGGCGGCCTTTCTCAACAGCAAGGCTATGCTCACTGAGCCTGTACATAGTCAAAGCTTTCCTTAAGTTTGGGTCAGTCACAGAGGTCAGGTATTCTGCCGAAGTGTACTCTCTCGTGGTCCTTCTGTAGCTCAGTTGGTAGAGCATGGCGCTTGTAACGCCAGGGTAGTGGGTTCGATCCCCGGGACCACCCATACGTAGAATGTATGCACACATGACTGTAAGTCGCTTCGGATAAAAGCGTCTGCTAAATGGCATATATTATTATATATTACTGTTTAGGGCCAAATAGCATTCTAGTTTGCTCTGTTTTTTTGTTAATTCTTTCCAACGTGTCAAGTAATTATCTTTTTGTTTTCTCATGATTTGATTGGGTCTAATTGTGTTTCTGTCCTGGGGCTCTGTAGGGTGTGTTTGTGAACACAGCCCCAGGACCAGCTTGCTTAGGGGACTCTTCTCCAGGTTCATCTCTCTGTAGGTGATGGAAGGTTTGGGAATCGCTTCCTTTTAGGTGGTTGTAGAATTTAACAGCTCTTTTCTGAATTTTGATAATTAGTGGGTATCGGCCTAATTCTGCTCTGCAAGCATTATTTTGTGATTTACGTTGTACATGGAGGATATTCTGCATGCAGAGTCTTAATTTGGTGTTTGTCCCATTTTGTGAAGTCTTGGTTGGTGAGCGGACCCCAGACCTCACAACCATAAAGGGCAATGTGGTCTATAACTGATTCAAGTATTTTTTAGCCAGATCCTAATTGGTATGTAGAGGTTTATGTTCCTTTTGATGGAGTAGAATGCCCTTCTTGCCTTGACTCTCAGATCATTCACAGCTTTGTGGAAGTTACCTCTAGGGCAACAGTGTCTAGGTGTAATTTGTATTTGTGGTCCTGGCGAATGGACCTTTTTGGAACACCATTATTTTTGTCTTACTGAGATTTACTGTCAGGGCCCAGAGTAGTTTGGAGTTGGGAAATTGCTCCCAACTTGGCTGATTTCTTTTGATTTTCCCATGATGTCAAGCAAAGAGGCACTGAGCTTGAAGGTAGGCCTTGAAATACATCCACAGGTACACTTCCAATTGACTCAAATGATGCCAATTAGCTTATCAGAACATTCTAAAGCGATGACAACATTTTCTGGAATTTTCCAAGCTGTTTAAAAGGCACAGTCAACTTAGTGTATGTAAACTTCTGACCCACTGGAATTGTGATACAGTGAATTATAAGTGAAATAATCTGTAAACAATTGTTGGAAAAATTACTTGTGTCGTGCACAAAGTAGATGTCCTAACCGACTTGACAAAACTATAGTTTGTTAACAAGAAAATGGTGGAGTGGTTGAAAAACAAGTTTTAATGACTTCAACCTAAGTGTATGTAAACTTCCGACTGTATATAGAGGATAGAGGGGGGATAGGGGGATCTGTAGAGAAGGGGGATCTGTAGAGGATAGGGGGATCTGTAGAGGCTAGGGGGATCTGTAGAGGATAGAGGGGGGGATCTGTAGAGGATAGGGGGATCTGTAGAGGATAGGGGGATCTGTAGAGGAAGGGGGATCTGTAGAGGATAGGGGGATCTGTAGAGGATAGAGGGGGGGGGGATCTGTAGAGGATAGGGGGATCTGTAGAGGATAGAGGGGGGGATCTGTAGAGGATAGGGGATCTGTAGAGGATAGGGGGATCTGTAGAGGATAGGGGGATCTGTAGAGGACAGGGGGATCTGTAGAGGATAGGGGGATCTGTAGAGGATAGGGGGATCTGTAGAGGATAGGGGGATCTGTTCGGATGCTCTGCCCCCCCCCCCAATGGTGGAACAAACTCCCTCACGACGCCAGGACAGCGGAGTCAATCACCACCTTCCGGAGACACCTGAAACCCCACCTCTTTAAGGAATACCTAGGATAGGATAAGTATTCCCTCTCACCCCCCTTTAAGATTTAGATGCACTATTGTAAAGTGACTGTTCCACTGGATGTCACAAGGTGAATGCACCAATTTGTAAGTCGCTCTGGATAAGAGCGTCTGCTAAATGACTTAAATGTAAATGTTGTAAATGTAAATCTGTAGAGGATAGGGGGGATCTGTAGAGGATATGGGGGGGATCTGTAGAGGGGGGGGATCTGTAGAGGATAGGGGGATCTGTAGAGGATAGGGGGATCTGTAGAGGATGGGGGGGGATCTGTAGAGGGGGGATCTGTAGAGGATAGGGGGATCTGTAGAGGATAGGGGGGGATCTGTAGAGGATAGGGGGATCTGTAGAGGATAGGGGGGGATGTCGCTCTGGATAAGAGCGTCTGCTAAATGACTTAAATGTAAATGTAGGATAGGGGGATCTGTAGAGGATAGGGGGATCTGTAGAGGATAGGGGGATCTGTAGAGGATAGGGGGATCTGTAGAGGATAGGGGGATCTGTAGAGGATAGGGGGATCTGTAGAGGATAGGGGGATCTGTAGAGGATAGGGGGATCTGTAGAGGATAGGGGGATCTGTAGAGGATAGGGGGATCTGTAGAGGATAGGGGGATCTGTAGAGGATAGGGGGATCTGTAGAGGATATGGGGGATCTGTAGAGGATATGGGGGGGGATCTGTAGAGGATATGGGGGGGGGATCTGTAGAGGATAGGGGGATCTGTAGAGGATAGAGGGGGGATCTGTAGAGGATATGGGGGATCTGTAGAGGATAGGGGGATCTGTAGAGGATAGGGGGAACTGTAGAGGATAGGGGGGATCTGTAGAGGATAGGGGAAGTATGTTGAAAAAAAAAACCCAGAGAATGAGTAAAGTTGTTCTACCAGGGTATTTACTGATGGGAGCCTTTCATAAATATCAAGCTTCCAACAACATCAAGTGGCCAGACTTCATTTTGTTACTGTGTGGTTTATAGAAGGTCAGGGAGGAGAGGGAGAAATCAACTGGGTTGACGTATTGATGAATGCTAAAAGGGCATAGGTTCATTTAATATAATACTGGTCTTACTTCCTGGACAAATGTTATTGGTCTGGCCAATGGGTCGGATACATTATTATTCAAAGTATTCAAAACCCTGGACTATTTCCACATTTTGTTACGTTACAGCCTCACTATAACGATGTATTTCAAACGATGTATTTCAAAGTTACAAATCTATCTAAACACAATACCCCATATTGACAAAGCTAAAACAGTTTTTTTTTTTTTTAATGTCTACAAAGATTAAATTTACATAAGTATTCAGACCCTTTAATTCAGTACTTTGTTAAAGGACCTTTGGCAGCGATTACAGCCTTGAGTCTTCTTGGGTATAAAGCTACAAGCTTGGCACACCTGTATTTGGGGAGTTACTCCCATTCTTCTCTGCAGAGCCTGTCAAACTCTGTCAGGTGGGATGGGGAGTGTCGCTGCAAAGCTATTTTCAGGTCTCTCCAGAGATGTTTGATCGGGTTCAAGTCCGGGCTCTGACACAAGGACATCCAGAGAATTGTCCTGAAGCCACTCCAGGGTTGTCTTTGCTGTGTGTTCAGGGTCGTTGTCCTGTTGGAAGGTGAACCTTCGCACCCAGTCTGAGGTCCTGAAAGCTTTGGAGAAGGTTTTGGTCAAGGATCTCTGTAATTTGCTCCGTTCATCTTCCCCTTGATCCTGACTAAGAGTTAAATCTTTGTTTCATCAGACTAGAGAATCTGGTTTCTCATGGTCTGAGAGTCTTTGGGTGCCTTTTGGTAAACTCCAAGAGGGCTGTCAAGTGCCTTTTACTGAAGAGTGTCTTCCGTCTGGCCACTCCACCATAAAGACCAGATTGGTGGAGTGCTGCAGTGATACTTGTCCTTCTGGAAGTGTTACCCATCTTCCCAGAGTAACTCTGGAGCTGCTACAGCACTGTCAGAGTGACCATTGGGTTCTTGGTCACCTCCCTGACCAAGGCCCTTCTCCCCCGATTGCTTAGTTTGGCCGGGCCTCCAGCTCTCGGAAGAGTCTTGGTGGATCCAAACTTCTTCCATTTAAGAATGACGGAGGCCACTGTGTTCTTGGGGATCTTCAATGCTGCAGAATGATGGAGGCCTCTGTGTTCTTGGGGATCTTCAATGCTGCAGAATGATGGAGGCCACTGTGTTCTTGGGGATCTTCAATGCTGCAGAATGATGGAGGCCTCTGTGTTCTTGGGGATCTTCAATGCTGTTCCACTGTGTTCTTGGGGATCTTCAATGCTGCAGAATGATGGAGGCCACTGTGTTCTTGGGGACCTTCAATGCTGCAGAATGATGGAGGCCACTGTGTTCTTGGGGACCTTCAATGCTGCAGAATGATGGAGGCCACTGTGTTCTTGGGGATCTTCAATGCTGCAGAATGATGGAGGCCACTGTGTTCTTGGGGACCTTCAATGCTGCAGAATGATGGAGGCCACTGTGTTCTTGGGGTCCTTCAATGCTGCAGAATGATGGAGGCCAATGTGTTCTTGGGGATCTTCAATGCTGCAGAATGATGGAGGCCACTGTGTTCTTGGGGTCCTTCAATGCTGCAGAATGATTGAGGCCACTGTGTTCTTGGGGACCTTCAATGCTGCAGAAGTGTTTTGGTACCCTTCCCCAGAACTGTGCCTCGACACAATCCTGTCTCGGAGCTCTACGGGCAACTCCATGGACCTCATGGCTTGGTTTTTGCTCTGAAGGATGATCAATAGAAACTAGATGCACCTGAGCTCAATTTAAAGTCTTATAGCAAAAGGGTCAGAATACTTATGCAGATAAGGTATCTTTATTTCATATGTTTTACACATTTGCAAAAAAATTATACAAATCAGTTGTCACTTTGTCATGATGGGGTATTGTGATGTCATTATGGGGTATTGTGATGTCACTATGGGGTATTGTGATGTCACTATGGGGTATTGTGATGTCACTATGGGGTATTGTGATGTCATTATGGGGTATTGTGATGTCATTATGGGGTACAATTTGTAACATACTACGCCGAAGGTTTGAAATCGCGCAGCACCCTCCAAGGTCCCCCTGCTCAAGAAAGCACATATACATGCCCATCTGAAGTTTGCCAATGAACATGAATGATTCAGAGGACAACTGGGTGAAAGTGTTGTGGTCAGATGAGACCAAAATGGAGCTCTTTGGCATCAACTCAACTCTCCGTGTTTGGAGGAGGAGGAATGCTGCCTATGACCCCAAGAACACCATTCCCCACCATCAAACATGGAGGTGGAAACATGCTTTGGGGGTGTTTTTCTGCTCTGAGGACAGGACAACTTCAACGCATCAAAGGGACGATGGACGGGGCCATGTTGGGTGAGAACCTCCTTCCCTCGGCCAGGGCATTGAAAATGGGTAGTGGATGGGTATTCCAGCATGACAATGACCCAACACACACAGCCAAGGAAACAAAGGAGTGGCTCAAGGAGAAGTACATTAAGGTCCTGGAATGGCCTAACCAGTCTCCAGACCTTAATCCCATAGAAAATCTGTGGAGGGAGCTGACGGTTCAGCCTCGAAACCTTAATGACCTTAGTGGGACAAAATCCCTCCTGAGATGTGTGCCAACCTGGTGGCCAACTACAAGAAACGTCTGACCTCTGTGATTGCCAACAAGGGTTTTGCCACCAAGTACTAAATCATGTTTTGCAGAGGGGTCAAATACTTATTTCCCTCATTAAAATGCAAATCAATTTATAACATTTTTGACATGCGTTTTTCTGGATTGTTTTGTTGTTATTCTGTCTCTCACTGTTCAAATAAAACATTAAAATTATAGACGGATCATTCCTTTGTCAGTGGGCAAACGTACAAAATCAGCAGGGGATCAATAACTGTTTTCACTCACTGTTTATAGGTCCCTGCCATTAATAGTGAAATGGACATGTTGCAGTCCAATCTGCCAATACATCTCATCACATCTTCTGCCTCATCCAACACACACCTACCATATTAAATCAGTGACACTGTAAGGTGTAGGGATCGTCTTGATTCTAATACGTCTCTTCACTTGACCAGTATTGCAGTACAGCAAAACTAATCGTCCAGCAACAGGATTTGAACGTTTAGTCCTTGAAAGCTGCTTGACTGGTGGTTAAGATATTAGCTGGTCAAAATGAGGCTACATGGGGCATTTCTCAGGAAAAGTCTCAATTTAAGATATATACACTAACTGGTCAAAATGAGGCTACATGAAAAGTACAATAACTTAATTGGGACCGCTGAGTGCAGAACAGGACCGCTGAGTGCAGAACGGGACCGCTGAGTGCAGAACGGGACCGCTGAGTGCAGAACGGGACCGCTGAGTGCAGAACGGGACCGCTGAGTGCAGAACGGGACCGCTGAGTGCAGAACGGGACCGCTGAGTGCAGAACGGGACCGCTGAGTGCAGAACGGGACCGCTGAGTGCAGAACGGGACCGCTGAGTGCAGAACGGGACCGCTGAGTGCTGAAGCGCGTAGCGCCCAAACATCGTCTGTCCTCGGTTGCAAAACTCAATGCAAGTTCTGGCAGCAACGTCGGCACAAGAACTGTTCTTCGGCAGCTTCATGAAATGGGTTTCCGTGGCCGAGCAGCTTCACACAAGCCTGAAATCACCATGCGCAATGCCAAGCGTCGGATGGAGTGGTGTAAAGCTCGCCACCATTGGACTCTGGAGCAGTGGAAACACGTTCTCTGGAGTGATGAATCACACTTCACCATCTGGCAGTCCGACGGATACATCTGGGTTTGGAGGATGCCAGGAGAACACTACCTGCCCCAATGAATAGTGTCAACTGTAAAGTTTGGTGGATGAGGAATAATGGTCTGGTGCTGTTTTTCATGGTTCGGCCCCTTAGTTCCAGTGCTACAACATACAATTACATTCTAGACGATTCTGTGCTTGGGGAAGACCCTTTCTTGTTTCAGCATGACAATGTCCCAACGCACAAAGTAAGGTCCATACAGAAGTGGTTTGTCGAGATTGGAGTGGAAGAACTTGACTGGCCTGCACAGAGCCCTGACCTCAACCCGATCAAACACCTTTGGGATGAATTGGAACGGAGACTACGAGCAAGGCCTAATCGCCAAACATCAGTGAGCCCAACCTCACTAATGCTCTTGTGGCTGAATGAGAGCCCCGCAGCAATGCTCCAACATCTAATGGAAATCCTTCCCAGAAGACTGGAGGCTGTTATAGCAGCAAAGGGAGGGACCAATCCCTTATTAATGCCCTTCATTTTGAAATGAGATGTTGGACGAACAGCTGTCCGCATACTGTTGGTCATGTAGTGTGTATGTATGTGTGTATGTGTATGTGTGTGTGTGTACGTGTGTGTGTGTGTGTGTGTGTGTGTGTGTGTGTGTGTGTGTGTGTGTGTGTGTGTGTGTGTGTGTGTGTGTGTGTGTGTGTGTGTGTGTGTGTGTGTGTGTGTGTGTGTGTGTGTGTGTGTGTGTGTGTACGTGTGTGTGTGTGGGTGTGTGTGTGTGTACGTGTGTGTGTGTGTGTATGTACGTGTGTGTGTGTATGTACGTGTGTGTGTGTGTATGTGTGTGTGTGTGTGTACGTGTGTGTGTGTATGTACGTGTGTGTGTATGTGTACGTGGGTGTGTGTGTGTACGTGTGTGTGTGTGTATGTACGTGTGTGTGTGTGTGTGTACGTACGTGTGTGTGTGTGTGTCAGAAAAAGGGCCATCATGAAGGGATTGATGGTGGTATTGATTCTGCACTGGAGTTCACAGCAATCATGTGTCAGTCACACCCACGGCCACGGTCAACCCAAAGCATGTCTCAACACCTACCGACAGGCTCGTGAGGTGCCACTCGGCTCACACCACAGTATTAGTGATGTCCTTAGCGAAGGCCTCATCGGTCTATCTATCCGCTTCAACAGACCCAGAGAGCAACACACTCTCAGACAGACAGGCGGTGGGATCGATGGCTAGCCTGTCAAGGCCTCTCATAGGGACAATAACAACATCCAATAGGATCTGGCCCGTCAGGCCTCTCATAGGGACAATAACAACATCCAACAGGATCTGGCCCGTCAGGCCTCTCATAGGGACAATAACATCCAACAGGATCTGGCCTGTCAGGCCTCTCATAGGGACAATAACATCCAACAGGATCTCTTAACCCTCGCCCAGAATCCATCCAGCTTCCAGCCCAGACAGGCCGAGTCCATTTCTCAGGGCAGACATCTTTGTTTAAGCGTTGAATGAATTAATATTGACAAAACAACAGCTAAAGCTAATGAGTTGTTAGTTAAAGCAATAAACATGTCACATTAAAATCGTCCCGGTAACGGCTAATTAGAGACAGGAAGTAAGCGGAGGTGGTAGAGGAGGAGTAGAAGGAGGTGGTAGAGGAGGAGTAGAAGGAGGAAGTAGAGGAGGAGAACGAAGAGGAGGAGGAGGAGAAGGGAGAGGAGAGGAGGAGAAGGGGGAGAAAGAGAAGGAGAGGAGGAGAAAGAAAATTAGGAGAAAGAGAAGGGGGAGAACGAGAAGGGGGAGAAAGAGAAGGAGGAGAACAAGAAGGAGAAGAGAGAGAACGAGAAGGAGGAGAATGAGAAGGAGAAGAGAGAGAACGAGAAGGGGGAGAACGAGAAGGAGGAGAGAGAGAATGAGAAGGGGGAGAACGAGAAGGAGGAGAATGAGAAGAACGAGAAGGAGAAGTGAGAGAACGAGGAGAATGAGAAGAACGAGAAGGAGAAGTGAGAGAACGAGAAGGAGAGAAACGAGAAGGGAGAGAATGAGAAGGGAGAGAAAGAAAGAGAAGGGGAAAGAGAAAGAAAGAGAAGGAGGGAGAAAGAGAAGGAGGAGAAAGAGAAGGAGGAGAAAGAGAAGGAGGAGAAAGAGAAGGAGGAGAAAGAGAAGGAGAAGAGAGAGAACGAGAAGGGGGAGAAAGAGAAGGGGGAGAACGAGAAGGGAGAGAAGAGGGGGAGAAAGAGAAGGGGGAGAAAGAGAAGGGGGAGAAAGAGAAGGAGGAGAAAGAGAAGGAGGAGAAAGAGAAGGAGGAGAAAGAGAAGGAGAAGAGAGAAAAGAGAAGGAGGAGAAAGAGAAGGAGAAGAGAGAGAAAGAGAAGGAGAAGAGAGAGAATGAGAAGGGGGAGAACGAGAAGGAGGAGGAGAACGAGAAGGAGAAGGGAGAGAACGAGAAGGGAGAAAGAAAGAGAAGGGGGAGAAAGAAAGAGAAGGGGGAGAAAGAAAGAGAAGGGGAGAAAGAAAGAAAGAGAAGGGGAGAAAGAGAAGCAGGAGAACGAGAAGGAGGAGAACGAGAAGGAGGAGAACGAGAAGGAGGAGAACGAGAAGGAGGAGAACGAGAAGGAGGAGAACGAGAAGGAGGAGAACGAGAAGGAGGAGAACGAGAAGGAGGAGAACGAGAAGGAGGAGAACGAGAAGGAGGAGAACGAGGAGGAGGAGAACGAGGAGGAGAACGAGAAGGAGGAGAACGAGAAGGAGGAGAACGAGAAGGAGGAGAACGAGAAGGAGGAGGATGAGAAGGGGAAAGGAGGAGGATGAGAAGGGGAGAAGGAGAAGGGGGAGAAGGAAGAGAATAGGGAGGAGAAGGGGGAGGAGGAAGAGAAGAGGGATAAGGAGAAGGGGCAGGAGGAAGAGAAGAGGGATAAGGAGAAGGGGGAGGAGGAAGAGAAGGGGGAGGAGGAAGAGAAGGGGGATAAGGAGAAGGGGAGGAGGAAGAGAAGGGGGATAAGGAGAAGGAGGAAGAGAAGGGGGATAAGGAGAAGGGGGAGGAGGAAGAGAAGGGGGATAAGGAGAAAGGGGAGGAGGAGAAGGGGAGAAAGGGGAGAAGGAGGAAGGGAAGAAAAGGGAGAAAGTGGAGGAGGAGGGGGAGAAAGTGGAGGAGGAGGGAGAGGGGGAGAAGGGGGAGGAGGAGAAGGTAGATGAGGTTCTCTGACACACTGTCCAACCTACAGAGTACCTCTGCTCTCCACAGGGTAACATCAGACACACACTGCTCTAACTAGAGTACAGAAACAGTCTAACACAGCGTTGCAGTCATGGCCACTATAACGTGAGAGTGAAACCAACCCCTGCCTACACTGTAGAGTTCGCTATAGGACAACATTGTACCTCTAACACAGGCAGCAAATGGAGTCTCGGACACAATTCACACCCCCACTAGACCCCCACCCCACACTAGGGGCTCTCTCATGCCGTCCCTGGATGGGGTGCGTCACCTGAGTGGGTTGATTCACTGTTGTGGTCGTCCTGTCTGGGTTGGCGCCCCCCCCTTGGGTTGTGCCGTGGCGGAGATCTTTGTGGGCTATACTCAGCCTTGTCTCAGGATGGTAAGTTGGTGGTTGAAGATATCCCTCTAGTGGTGTGGGGGCTGTGCTTTGGCAAAGTGGGTGGGGTTATATCCTTCCTGTTTGGCCCTGTCCGGGGTGTCCTCGGATGGGGCCACAGTGTCTCCTGACCCCTCCTGTCTCAGCCTCCAGTATTTATGCTGCAGTAGTTTATGTGTCGGGGGGCTAGGGTCAGTTTGTTATATCTGGAGTACTTCTCCTGTCCTATTCGGTGTCCTGTGTGAATCTAAGTGTGTGTTCTCTAATTCTCTCCTTATCTCTTTCTTTCTCTCTCTCAGAGGACCTGAGCCCTAGGACCATGCCCCGGGACTACCTGACATGATGACTCCTTGCTGTCCCCAGTCCACCTGGCCATGATGCTGCTCCAGTTTCAACTGACCTGAGCCCTAGGACCATGTCCCAGGACTACCTGACATGATGACTCCTTGTTGTTCTCAATCCACCTGGCCATGCTGCTGCTCCTGTTTCAACTGTTCTGCCTTACTATTATTCGACCATGCTTGGCCACCCCACATATGCTCTCTCTAATTCTCTCTTTCTTTCTCTCTCTCGCAGGACCTGAGCCCTAGGACCGTGCCCGATGATTCCTTGCTGTCCGCAGTTCACTTGACTGTGCTGCTGCTCCAGTTTCAACTGTTCTGCCTTATTATTATTCGACCATGCTGGTATTTATGAACATTTGAACATCTTGGCCATGTTCTGTTATAATCTCCACCCGGCACAGCCAGAAGAGGACTGGCCACCCCACATAGCCTGGTTCCTCTCTAGGTTTCTTCCTAGGTTTTGGCCTTTCTAGGGAGTTTTTCCTAGCCACCGTGCTTCTACACCTGCATTGCTTGCTGTTTGGGGTTTTAGGCTGGGTTTCTGTACAGCACTTTGAGATATCAGCTGATGTACGAAGGGCTATATAAATTGAAACAGCTTCCTGTTTTTTAAAACAGATCAGATCTTTAGAGGGCTGTGCTGTGCAACGGCACAATGGAGGCTTCATCCCAAATGGACTCAGGTCTAAAATAGTGCACTACATAGGGAATAAGGCTCTGGTCTAAAGTAGTGCACTACATAGGGAATAGGGCTCTGGTCTAAAGTAGTGCACTACATAGGGAATAGGGCTCTGGTCTAAAGTAGTGCACTATATAGGGACTAGGGCTCTGGTCTAAAGTAGTGCACTACATAGGGAATAGGACTCTGGTCTAAAGTAGTGCACTAGATAGGGAATAGGGTTCCATAGGGCTCTGATCTAAAGTAGTGCACTATATAGGGAATAAGGTGCCATTTGGGATGGAGTCTTCGGGACGCCATCAGAGTATAGCTCATCCCATTCCACCTGGTCAATGCTGTGTGTGTGTGTGTGTGTGTGTGTGTGTGTGTGTGTGTGTGTGTGTGTGTGTGTGTGTGTGTGTGTGTGTGTGTGTGTGTGTGTGTGTGTGTGTGTGTGTGTGTGTCCATCCCACATGACCTACCTGTGGTGTGTGTGTGTGTGTGTGTGTGTGTGTGTCCATCCCACATGACCTACCTGTGTGTGTGTGTGTGTGTGTGTGTGTGTGTGTGTGTGTGTGTGTGTGTGTGTGTGTGTGTGTGTGTGTGTGTGTGTGTGTGTGTGTGTGTGTGTGCATCCCACATGACCTACCTATGGTCTGTACTGACATGTACAGTATGTGTAACTGATAGATGCCCAGACACACTACATGTTTTATATGTAAATTGTAAAGTCATTTGTCTGTCTCACCCTCTCTGAACATTTCTCTTTCTCTCTCCCTTCCTCTCACTCTCTATTCAATTCAAACGGCTTTATTGGCATGAGAAACATATGTTTACATTGCCAAAGCAAGTGAACTAGATAATAAACAAGTGAAATAAACAATTAAAAATGAATAGTAAACATTACACTCCCAAAAGTTCCAAAGGAATAGAGACATTTCAAATGTCATATTATGTTTATCTATATAAAGTGTTGTAACGATGTGCAAATAGTTTGTTGTTTAAAAGTATATTGGAAAGTTCTTGGTAGCTGCTTAGCTTCTTATGTTGGATCCCGCTAAGCAGTTGGCATCAGCTGGCATCAGTTGGCATCAGCTGGCAGCAGTTGGCAGCAGTTGGCATTAGCTGGCATCAGTTGGCATCAGCTGGCAGCAGTTGGCATCAGCTGGCATCAGCTGGCAGCAGATGTCATCAGCTGGCATCAGCTGGCATCATTTGCTGGGACTGCTTGTATCTTTCCCGTGATCCTGCCGACTAAGGACGGCTCTGAGGAGATATTTGGCGTCGCAGCTAGCCTAGCTGGACATCAAGCTAGCGAGGTGTTGTTGAACGCAGCCCGCCACGAGGTTAGCCATTGTGGCTGGGACCGCAGATTGTCCCGGGTTTGTGGCTGTCTTGATCCCTGCTGTTTGTTGTTTTCAATCTTCCCGTGACCTGCCCTGTCTGGAACTGCCAGGAGTAAAACAGCCTAACATACGTTGCTAGCTACCATGACAAAGACCTAAGCATCGGCAGGAGTACCGTTGAGGACAGTGGTGTCTCTCTATCACACGTGAAGGATCTTTTAAACTAACAAAAAGAGACCTATAAGCAGTTGTTACAACAACAAGAAAATAGTTTCAAGTGTTCTGTCCAAACACTTGTGGATTCTACTAATAGAAGAATGGATGACCTGGCCAGAGAGGTCCGTATGTTAGACCTCAAGAACAGCAGTTCTCCTAGGATCAGCTCGACGAGTTGAAACAAGAGAACGGCAAGATGACAGCAATCTGGAAGTCATTGAGACATCAGTTCTGTGTGTGAATCCATGATAACAATGACAGATAAATCAGACGGGACAACCAAGGCAAAACAACATGGTTGTGGACGGAATTGCAGAATCTCCACGAGACCTGAATGGAGTCAGAGGACAAAGCGAGGAGGAAATGATCTCTGCGGAAATAGAAGATGGACCACAGGAAGATTGAGGTGGAGCGCGCCCACAGGACTGGAAAACCAACCACCGGCCCAGGTGACAGGCCCAGGTGACAGGCCCAGGTGACAGGCCCAGGTGACAGGCCCAGGTGACAGGCCCAGGTGACAGGCCCAGGTGACAGGCCCAGGCCGATTGTGGTCAAGTTCTCTGAGGTTCAACGACAAGGTAGCTGTTCTGGAAAGAGCCAAGAACTTGAGAGGAACGTATATCTTCCTCAATGAGGACCATCCTGAAGCTGTGCGCCAGAAGAGGAAAGAACTGATCCCAGCCATGAAAGCTGCCAGAGCGCATGGGGACATTGCTTACATCTGCTACGACAGACTCATTGTCCACCCTCCCTCCCAGAAGTCTGGAAGGGATGAGAGAGCCAAGCCTATGGGTTCATAGCCTCAACCCTGCACACACACCAACTGATTAATAGACTGCTGAATGTATTTTTTTTTCTCTTGCTTTGCTTTCTCTTTTCAGTATTATGTCTATCTCTGATAAGCTACCCAGGAAAGGGCTGAAAATAGCCCATATGAATATATGTAGCCTTAGAAATAAGGTTCATGAAATCAATAACTTGCTAACATCAGATAACATTCATATATTAGCCATTTCTGAGACTCACTAAGATAATTCATTTAATGATGCATCAGTAGCAATACAAGGATATAACATCAACAGAAGAGACAGGAATGCTTATGGGGGAGGTGTTGCTGTATATATTCAGAGCCATATCCCTGTAATGCCTAGAGAAGATTGAAGTGTTATTGAAGTGTTGTGGTTGCAGATTCACTTGGCACATCTAAAGCCTTTTCTTTTGGGGGTGTTGCTATAGGCCACCAAGTGCTAACAGTCAGTATCTAAATAATATGTGTGAAATAATTGATTGTTTACATCACATACAGCGAGAGGTCGACTTTCTTGGGGACCTGAATATTGACTGGTTTTCATCAAGCTGTCCGCTCAACAGGAAGCTTCTCACTGTAACCAGTGTCTGTAATCTGGGTCAGGTTATTAATCAACCTACCAGGGTGTTTACAAACACTACAGGAACAAGATCATCCACCAGTATCAATCACATGTTTACTAATACTGTATAACTTTGTTCTAAAGCTGTATCTGTACCCATTGGATGCAGTGATCACAATATAGTGGCTATATACAGGAAAGCCAAAGTTCCAAAAGCTGGGCCTAAAATAGTGTATAAGAGATCATACAAAAGATTTTGCTGTGACTCTTATGTGGATGATAATAATAATAATATAAATAATATATGCCATTTAGCAGATGCTTTTATCCAAAGCGACTTACAGTCATGTGTGCATACATTCTACGTATGGGTGGTCCCGGGGATCGAACCCACTACCCTGGCGTTACAAGCGCCATGCTCTACCAACTGAGCTACAGGACCATGTTAAAGATATGTGTTGGTCTCATGTGATTAATGAGGAGCATCCAGACGCTGGTCTGATGTGATTAATGAGGAGCATCCAGACGCTGGTCTGATGTGATTAATGAGGAGCATCCAGACGTTGGTCTGATGTGATTAATGAGGTGCATCCAGACGCTGGTCTGATGTGATTAATGAGGAGCATCCAGACGCTGGTCTCATGTGATTAATGAGGAGCATCCAGACGCTGGTCTGATGTGATTAATGAGGAGCATCCAGACGCTGGTCTGATGTGATTAATGAGGAGCATCCAGACGCTGGTCTGATGTGATTAATGAGGAGCATCCAGATGCTGGTCTGATGTGATTAATGAGAAGCATCCAGACGCTGGTCTGATGTGATTAATGAGGAGCATCCAGACGCTGGTCTGATGTGATTAATGAGGTGCATCCAGACGCTGCACTTCATGAATTTATGAAATCGCTTCTTCCAATGATTGAACATGCACCTGTTAAGAAACTGACTGTTAGAACTGTTAAGGCTCCATGGATTGAGGAAGAATTGAAAAACTGTATGATTGAAAGAGATGGGGGAAAAGAAGTGGCTGATAAGTCTGGCTGCACATCTGACTGGCTGATTTACTGCAAACTGAGACATGATGTGACTACACTCAACAACAAGAAGAAACTGTATTATGAAGCCAAGATCAACGATATAAAGATTGATGAAAAAAAAAAAACTTGAGTACTTTAAATGAAATTATGAGCAGAAACACAAATTCAAATCCGTCTGTCATCCAATCAGATGGCTTATTCATCACGACACCATTTGATGTTGCCAATCATTTTAATGAGTATTTCATTGGCAAAGTGGGCAAACCTAGGCAGGAAATGCCCACGACAAACAGTGAGCAATATTCTATTACTATTCATGCATAAAAAAAACAAATAATGAAAGAAAAGCAGTGCTAGTTTGAATTTTGTAAAGTTAGTGTGGGAGAGTTGGAAAGATTCGTGTCTAAGGTCAATAATGACAAACCTCCTGGCATTGACAACTTAGATGGGGATTTTTAACAAGGCAAATCTGAAAACAAGGCTCCCCAAATTCTATCAGCATATCGATTGTGCTACCAGGGCTGGCAAAACCCTAGACCACTGTTATTCTAACTTCCACGACACATATAAGACCCTGCCCTCCCTTTGGAAAAGCTGACCACGACTCCATTTTGTTGCTTCCAGCCTATAGACAGAAAATAAAAACAGGAAGGACCCAGGTCTGTTTAACGCTGGTCCGACCAACTGGATTCCACACTTCAAGATTGCGTCGATCACGTGGACTGGGATATGTTCCGCATTGCGGCGAACAACATTGACAAATACGCTGATTCGGTGTGGGGGTTCATTAGAAAGTGCATCAGTGATGTTGTACCCACAGCGTCTATAAAAACATTCCCAAACCAGAAACCGGGGATTGATGGCAACATTCGCACAAAACTGAACGCTCAAACCACTACTCTAAACCAGGGCAAGGTGACCGGAAACATGGGTCTACAGTCAATCACGGATTACAAAAGAAAAAATAGCCCCGTCGTGGACCACGATGTCTTGCCCCAGACAAGACTAAACAACTTTGAGGACAATACAGTGCAGTCTCCTTCACTGTAGACAACGTGAGTAAAACATTTAAACGTGTTAACCCTCACAAGGCTGCCGGCCCAGACGACCATCCAAAGCCGCGTCCTCAGAGCATGCGCAGACCAGCTGGCTGGTGTGTTTACGGACATATTCAATCAATCCTTATCCAAGTCTGCTGTTCCCACATGCTTCAAGAGGGCCACCATTGTTCCTGTTCCCAAGAATGTAAGGTAACTGAGCTAAATGACTATCGCCCCGTAGCACTCACTTCCATCATCATGAAGTGCTTTGAGAGACTAGTCAAGGATCATATCACCTCCACCCTACCTGACACCCTAGACCCACTCCAATTTGCTTACCGCCCCAATAGGTCCAGACGCCGCAATCGCCATCACACTGCACACTGCCCTAAACCATCTGGACAAGAGGAATACCTATGTGAGAATGCTGTTCATCGACTACAGCTCGGCATTTAACACCATAGTACCCTCCAAACTCATCTCGACCCCGCCCTGTGCAACTGGGTCCTGGACTTCTTGACGGGCCGCCCCCAGGTGGTGAGGGTAGGTAACAACATCTGATCCTCAACACTGGGTCCCCACAAGGGTGCCTTCTCAGCCCTCTCCTGTACTCCCTGTTCACCCACGACTGCGTGGCCATGCACGCCTCCAACTCAATCAACAAGTTTGCAGACGACACTACAGTGGTAGGCTTGATTACCAACAACGACGAGACGTCCTACAGGGAGGTGAGGGCCCTCGGAGTGTGGTGTCAGGAAAATAACCTCTTACTCCACATCAACAAAACAAAGGAGATGATCGTTGACTTCAGGAAACAGCAGAGGGAACACCCCCCTATCCACATTGAAGGGACAGCAGTGGAGAGTTTTAAGTTCCTCAGCGTACACATCACGACAAACTGAAATGGTCCACCCACACAGACAGCATCGTGAAGAAGGCGCAGCAGCGCCTCTTCAACCTCAGGAGGCTGAATACATTTGGCTTGTCACCAAAAGTAATCACAAACTTTTACAGATGCACAATCGAGAGCATCCTGTCGGGCTGTATCACCGCCTGGTACGACAGCTACTCCGCCCATAACCGGAAGGCTCTCCAGAGGGTAGTGAGGTCTGCACAACGCACATCACCGGGGGCAAACTACCTGCCCTCCATGACACCTACACCACCCGATGTCACAGGAAGGCCATAAAGATCATCAATGACAACAACCACTCGAGCCACTGCCTGTTCACTCCACTATCATCCAGAAGGCGAGGTCAGTACAGGTGCATCAAAGCAGGGACCGTGAGACTGAAAAACAGCTTCTATCTCAAGGCCATCAGACTGTTAAACAGCCATCACTAACATTGAGTGGCTGCTGCCAACATACTGACTCAACTCCAGACACTTTAATAATGGAAAAATTGATGTAATCAATTTATCACTAGCCACTTTATATAATGTTTACATACCCTACATTACTCATCTCATATGTATATACTGTACTCTATACCATCTACTGCATCTTGTTTACATACCCTGCATTACTCATCTCATATGTATATACTGTACTCTATACCATCTACTGCATCTTGTTTACATACCCTACATTACTCAACTCATATGTATATACTGTACTCTATACCACCTACTGCATCTTGCCATCTTGATGTAATAAATGTATCACAAGCCACTTTAAACAATGGCACTTTATATAATGTTTACATACCCTACATTACTCATCTCATATGTATATACTGTACTCTATACCATCTACTGCATCTTGTTTACATACCCTACATTACTCATCTCATATGTATATACTGTACTCTATACCATCTACTGCATCTTGTTTACATACCCTACATTACTCATCTCATATGTATATACTGTACTCGATACCATCTACTGCATCTTGTTTACATACCCTACATTACTCATCTCATATGTATATACTGTACTCTATACCATCTACTGCATCTTGTTTACATACCCTACATTACTCATCTCATATGTATATACTGTACTCTATACCATCTACTGCATCTTGTTTACATACCCTGCATTACTCATCTCATATGTATATACTGTACTCTATACCATCTACTGCATCTTGTTTACATACCCTACATTACTCATCTCATATGTATATACTGTACTCTATACCATCTACTGCATCTTGTTTACATACCCTACATTACTCATCTCATATGTATATACTGTACTCTATACCATCTACTGCATCTTGTTTACATACCCTACATTACTCATCTCATATGTATATACTGTACTCTATACCATCTACTGCATCTTGTTTACATACCCTGCATTACTCATCTCATATGTATATACTGTACTCTATACCATCTACTGCATCTTGTTTACATACCCTACATTACTCATCTCATATGTATATACTGTACTCTATACCATCTACTGCATCTTGTTTACATACCCTGCATTACTCATCTCATATGTATATACTGTACTCTATACCATCTACTGCATCTTGTTTACATACCCTGCATTACTCATCTCATATGTATATACTGTACTCTATACCATCTACTGCATCTTGTTTACATACCCTGCATTACTCATCTCATATGTATATACTGTACTCTATACCATCTACTGCATCTTGTTTACATACCCTGCATTACTCATCTCATATGTATATACTGTACTCTATACCATCTACTGCATCTTGTTTACATACCCTGCATTACTCATCTCATATGTATATACTGTACTCGATGCCATCTACTGCATCTTGTTTACATACCCTGCATTACTCATCTCATATGTATATACTGTACTCTATACCATCTACTGCATCTTGTTTACATACCCTACATTACTCATCTCATATGTATATACTGTACTCTATACCATCTACTGCATCTTGTTTACATACCCTGCATTACTCATCTCATATGTATATACTGTACTCTATACCATCTACTGCATCTTGTTTACATACCCTACATTACTCATCTCATATGTATATACTGTACTCTATACCATCTACTGCATCTTGTTTACATACCCTACATTACTCATCTCATATGTATATACTGTACTCTATACCATCTACTGCATCTTGTTTACATACCCTACATTACTCAACTCATATGTATATACTGTACTCTATACCATCTACTGCATCTTGTTTACATACCCTACATTACTCAACTCATATGTATATACTGTACTCTATACCATCTACCGCATCTTGTTTACATACCCTACATTACTCATCTCATATGTATATACTGTACTCTATACCATCTACCATCTTGTTTACATACCCTGCATTACTTGTTTATACCATCTACTGCATCTTGTTTACATACCCTACATTACTCATCTCATATGTATATACTGTACTCTATACCATCTACTGCATCTTGTTTACATACCCTGCATTACTCATCTCATATGTATATACTGTACTCTATACCATCTACTGCATCTTGTTTACATACCCTGCATTACTCATCTCATATGTATATACTGTACTCTATACCATCTACTGCATCTTGTTTACATACCCTGCATTACTCATCTCATATGTATATACTGTACTCTATACCATCTACTGCATCTTGTTTACATACCCTGCATTACTCATCTCATATGTATATACTGTACTCTATACCATCTACTGCATCTTGTTTACATACCCTGCATTACTCATCTCATATGTATATACTGTACTCTATACCATCTACTGCATCTTGTTTACATACCCTGCATTACTCATCTCATATGTATATACTGTACTCTATACCATCTACTGCATCTTGTTTACATACCCTGCATTACTCATCTCATATGTATATACTGTACTCTATACCATCTACTGCATCTTGTTTACATACCCTACATTACTCATCTCATATGTATATACTGTACTCTATACCATCTACTGCATCTTGTTTACATACCCTACATTACTCATCTCATATGTATATACTGTACTCTATACCATCTACTGCATCTTGTTTACATACCCTACATTACTCATCTCATATGTATATACTGTACTCTATACCATCTACTGCATCTTGTTTACATACCCTACATTACTCATCTCATATGTATATACTGTACTCTATACCATCTACTGCATCTTGTTTACATACCCTACATTACTCATCTCATATGTATATACTGTACTCTATACCATCTACTGCATCTTGTTTACATACCCTACATTACTCATCTCATATGTATATACTGTACTCTATACCATCTACTGCATCTTGTTTACATACCCTACATTACTCATCTCATATGTATATACTGTACTCTATACCATCTACTGCATCTTGTTTACATACCCTACATTACTCATCTCATATGTATATACTGTACTCTATACCATCTACTGCATCTTGTTTACATACCCTACATTACTCATCTCATATGTATATACTGTACTCTATACCATCTACTGCATCTTGTTTATACCATCTACTGCATCTTGTTTACATACCCTGCATTACTCATCTCATATGTATATACTGTACTCTATACCATCTACTGCATCTTGTTTACATACCCTGCATTACTCATCTCATATGTACATACTGTACTCTATACCATCTACTGCATCTTGTTTACATACCCTACATTACTCATCTCATATGTATATACTGTACTCTATACCATCTACTGCATCTTGTTTACATACCCTACATTACTCATCTCATATGTATATACTGTACTCTATACCATCTACTGCATCTTGTTTACATACCCTACATTACTCATCTCATATGTATATACTGTACTCTATACCATCTACTGCATCTTGTTTACATACCCTACATTACTCATCTCATATGTATATACTGTACTCTATACCATCTACTGCATCTTGTTTACATACCCTACATTACTCATCTCATATGTATATACTGTACTCTATACCATCTACTGCATCTTGTTTACATACCCTACATTACTCATCTCATATGTATATACTGTACTCTATACCATCTACTGCATCTTGTTTACATACCCTACATTACTCATCTCATATGTATATACTGTACTCTATACCATCTACTGCATCTTGTTTACATACCCTACATTACTCATCTCATATGTATATACTGTACTCTATACCATCTACTGCATCTTGTCTATGCTGTTTTGTACCATCGCTCATTCATATATTTGTATGTACATATTCGTATTCATTCCTTTACACTTGTGTGTATAAGGTAGTTGTTGTGGAATTGTTAGGTTAGATTACTCGTTGGTTATTACTGCATGGCCGGAACTAGAAGCACAAGCATTTCACTTGCATTAACATCTGCTAACCATGTGTATGTGACAAATACATTTGATTTGAGTTGGAAAGCTACTGAGGATGGTAGCTGACTCTATAGCCACTCCTATCAGTCATATTTTTAATCTGAGCCTATTGGGAAGTCTTTGTCTTCAGGCCTGGAGGGAAGCCAAAGTCATTCCACTATCCAAGAGTGGTAAAGCGGCCTTACTGGTTCTAACAGCAGACCAATCAGCTTGCTGCCAGCTCTTAGCAAACTGTTGGAAATAATTTTTTGACCAAATACAATGCTATTTCTCTGTAAACAAATTAACAACAGACTGTCTTGCGTGCTTATAGAGAAGGGCACTCCACATGTACTGAACTGACAGAAATGACTGATGATTGGTTGAAAGAAATGGATAATAAGAAGATTGTGGGAGCTGTACTGTTAGATTTCAGTGCAGCCTTTGGTATTATTGACTGTAACCTGTTGTTGAGAAACGTTATGTGTTATGGCTTTTCAACCTCAGCTCTGAATCCACGATATGGCAATCTATCTAATAGAACTCAATGGGTTTTCTTTAACGGAAGCTTCTCTAATGTCAAACATGTAAAGTGTGGTGTACCGCAGGGCAGCTCTCTAGGTCCTCTACTCTTTTCTATTTTTACCAATGACCTGCCACTGGCATTAAACAAAGCATGTGTGTCCATGTATGCTGATGATTCAACCATATAAGCATCAGCAACCACAGCTAATGAAGTCACTGAAACCCTTGACAAAGAGTTGCAGTCTGTTTTGGAGTGGGTAGCCAGTAATAAACTGGTCCTGAACATCTCTAAAACTAAGAGCATTGTATTTGGTACTAATCTCAGCTGAATCTGGTAATGTGGAACAAGTTGAAGAGACTAAATTACTTGGTGTTGCCTTAGATTATAAACTATCATGGTCAAAACATATAGATTCAATGGTTGTAAAGATGGGGAGAAGTCTGTCCGTAATAAAGAGATACTCTGCTTTTTGACACCACACTCCAAAAAGCGAGTCCTGCAGGCTCTAGTTTTATCTTACCATGCCTGTTTCTCTTGGCTAAGAGTTGAGACCGACAGTTATTTTTATAAGAAACATTAATGTGTTAAATCCCTAATTGTTTGCATAGTCAACTTACACACAGCTCTGACACACACACTTACCTCACCAGACATGCCACCAGGGGTCTTTTCACCGTCCCCAAATCCAGAACAAATTCAAGAAAACGCACAGTATTATATAGAGGCATGATTGCATGGAACTCCCTTCCATCTCATTTTGCTCAGATGAACAGCAAACTAATTTCAAAAAACAGATAAAGCAACACCTCACAGCACAACGCCTCTCCCCATATTTGACCTAGATAGTTTGTGTGTAAACATTGATATGTAGGCTACATGCACTTTCTTTAAAAAAATATATGTAGTCATGTCTTTGAGCTGTTCTTTTACAGTAGTGTTTGTTCTTCCCTGGTATCGTTTTTCTTGTGGCAACAGGTCACAAATCTTGCTGCTGTGATGTTACACTGTGGTATTTCACCCAGTAGATATGGGGGTTTATCAAAATTGGATTTGTTTTCAAATTCTTCGTGGATTTGTGTAATCTGAGGGAAATGTGTATCTCTAATATGGTCATACGTTGGACAGGAGGTTAAGAAGTGCAGCTCAGTTTCCACCTCATTTTGTGGGCAGTGAGCACATAGCCTGTCTTCTCTTGAGAGCCAGGTCTGTCGCTCTCTCACTCCCAGTCTCTCTCTTTCTCTCTTCCTGTCCTGGGGCTCTGTGGGGTCTGTATGTGTTTGTGAACAGAGCCCCAGGACCAGCTTGTTTAGGGGACTCTTCTCCAGGTTTCTCTGTAGGTGATGTCTTTGTTATGGAAGGTTTTGGAATCACTTCCTTTTAGGTGGTTGTAGAATTTAACAGCTCTTTCCTGGATTTTGATCATTAGCAGGTATCGGCGTAATTCTGCTCTGCAGGCATTTGGTGTTTTACGTTGCGCACTGAGGATATTTTTGCTCTCTCTCAGAGAGAAATTATAGGAGTGAAATATAAAATATATATATAAAATATATATAATATAATAAATAATATATAATATATATAATATATATAATATATAAAAAATATATTTGTATTTATTGACCTTTATTTAACTAGGCAAGTCAGTTAAGAACAAATTCTTATTTTCAATGGTGGCCTAGGAACAGTGCGTTAAGTGCCTGTTCAGGGGCAGAACGACAGATTTGTACCTTGTCAGCTCGGGGGTTTGAACTTGCAACCTTCCGGTTACTAGTCCAACGCTCTAACCACTAGGCTACCCTGCCGCCCCAATGATAAATGATAAAGATAAACCTATGGAAAATGTTGACTGGACCCTGGTTGTAACAGTAATCTGGACCCTGGCTGAAACAGTAATCTGGACCCTGGTTGTAACAGTAACCTGGACCCTGGTTGTAACAGTAACCTGGACCCTGGTTGTAACAGTAACCTGGACCCTGGCTGAAACAGTAATCTGGACCCTGGTTGTAACAGTAACCTGGACCCTGGTTGAAACAGTAATCTGGACCCTGGTTGTAACAGTAATCTGGACCTTGGCTGTAACAGTAATCTTATCCTTGGGCCTTATCAGCCTCTGTCATCGCCCATAATTGAGAAGGTGCTCTACACTGGGGATTCAATTATTGCTGCCAAGGGGGCAGGGAGGAGGTCCAGGAACCACACTAGTGGAGGGGTGTGGGCATTGCTGAGGTACCGTCCAAGGCCAACAACCAGAACCCTCCAAGGATGGGTCAGGAGGGAGGGCCCAGGGACATGCTAATCAGCAGAGTCATACAGACCTCTATCAGGCCAGCCAGGGACCTCTCTCTCCTCCTTTCTCTCTCTCTCTCTCCCTCCGGCAGCTTTCAGCTCCTGACCTCTTCCCTCTCCTCCACCATGAATAATGGAAGGTGTTGGAGCCACTGCCCAGTGTGTGTGTGTGTGTGTGTGTGTGTGTGTGTGTGTGTGTGTGTGTGTGTGTGTGTGTGTGTGTGTGTGTGTGTGTTTTGTCCATCACCTTTTAAACCCCATCAGGCAGTACAAAGACAAAGACCAAGCCAGGCATAGAGAGGGGCTGAGCACAGAGGCCGAGATGAGCTTTGAGGGGCCCACCTCACCTCACCCTGCCTTGCTCGGGGCCTGAGGCTGCACTGCAGGAGGGAGGTCCAATCCCCTGACACAGCCCCTGGCTATTCACCTTAGAGGAGCCTGGTTGAAACGGATGGTGAAGGGTCCCTGGCCCACGCAGCCCAGCCCACTGTCTGATCCCCCCCCCTCCTCTCCAGGGCAGGGGGACTGGGGCCGCAGGGCATAGGATGGAAGCTCCACAGGCTCGCTGGCACACACACGCTACAATGCTCTCTCTCTCACACACACACAGCCTGACACACTACAAAGACTGACTGGGATGGATGTAGTCACACACTAGCAGCACTTACATCATCACTAAGAGACCAGGGAGCCCACACACTTTTCTCTACCACACACACACACACACACACACACACACACACACACACACACACACACACACACACACACACACACACACACACACACACACACACACACACACACACACACACACACACACACACACACACACACACACACACACACACACCTGTCTACTGGGGGGCCCCTCAAACAACCACACCGTACACCTGGAGGCTCCTCTGTTTACTGGAGGGCTGCCTGGAGGCTCCTCTGTTTACTGGAGGGCTGCCTGGAGGCTCCTCTGTTGCCTGGAGGCTCCTCTGTTTACTGGAGGGCTGCCTGGAGGCTCCTCTGTTTATTGAAGGGCTGCCTGGAGGCTCCTCTGTTTACTGGAGGGCTGCCTGGAGGCTCCTCTGTTTACTGGAGGGCTGCCTGGAGGCTCCTCTGTTTACTGGAGGGCTGCCTGGAGGCTCCTCAGTTTACTGGAGGGCTGCCTGGAGGCTCCTCAGTTTATTGGAGGGCTGCCTGGAGGCTCCTCTGTTTACTGGAGGGCTGCCTGGAGGCTCCTCTGTTTATTGGAGGGCTGCCTGGAGGCTCCTCAGTTTACTGGAGGGCTGCCTGGAGGCTCCTCAGTTTACTGGAGGGCTGCCTGGAGGCTCCTCAGTTTACTGGAGGGCTGCCTGGAGGCTCCTCAGTTTACTGGAGGGCTGCCTGGAGGCTCCTCAGTTTACTGGAGGGCTGCCTGGAGGCTCCTCAGTTTACTGGAGGGCTGCCTGGAGGCTCCTCAGTTTACTGGAGGGCTGCCTGGAGGCTCCTCAGTTTACTGGAGGGCTGCCTGGAGGCTCCTCAGTTTACTGGAGGGCTGCCTGGAGGCTCCTCAGTTTACTGGAGGGCTGCCTGGAGGCTCCTCAGTTTACTGGAGGGCTGCCTGGAGGCTCCTCAGTTTACTGGAGGGCTGCCTGGAGGCTCCTCTGTTTACTGGAGGGCTGCCTGAAGGCTCCTCTGTTTACTGGAGGGCTGCCTGGAAGCTCCTCTGTTTACTGGAGGGCTGCCTGGAGGCTCCTCTGTTTACTGGAGGGCTGCCTGGAGGCTCCTCTGTTTACTGGAGGGCTGCCTGGAGGCTCCTCTGTTTACTGGAGGGCTGCCTGGAGGCTCCTCTGTTTACTGGAGGCTCCTCTGTTACTGGAGGGCTGCCTGGAGGCTCCTCTGTTTACTGGAGGGCTGCCTGAAGGCTCCTCAGTTTACTGGAGGGCTGCCTGGAGGCTCCTCAGTTTACTGGAGGGCTGCCTGGAGGCTCCTCAGTTTACTGGAGGGCTGCCTGGAGGCTCCTCAGTTTACTGGAGGCTCTAGAGGCCTGATCACCGACAACGATGAGACGGCATATAGGGAGGTGGTCAGAGACAACAACCTCTCGCTCAATGTGATCAAGACAAAGGAGCTGATCGTGGACTACAGGAAAAGGCGGGCCGAACAGGCCCCCATTCACATCAATGGGGCTGTAGTGGAACGGGTCGAGAGTTTCAAGATCCTTGGTGTCCACATCACCAACGAACAATCATGGTTCAAACATACCAAGAGAGTCTTGAAGAGGGCACAACAAAACCTTTTCCCCCCTCAGGAGACTAAAAAGATTTGGCATGGGTCCCCAGATGCTATACAAATGTTTTACAGCTGCACCATCGAGAGCATTTCACTGTAAGGTCTACTACACCTGTTGTATTCAGCATTTCACTGTAAGGTCTACTACACCTGTTGTATTCAGCATTTCACAGTAAGGTCTACTACACCTGTTGTATTCGGCATTTCACTGTAAGGTCTACTACACCTGTTGTATTCAGCATTTCACTGTGTAGGTTCAGCTGTTGTATTCAGCATTTCACTGTGAGGTCTACTATACCTGTTGTATTCAGCATTTCACTGTGAGGTCTACTACACCTGTTGTATTCAGCATTTCACTGTAAGGTCTACTACACCTGTTGTATTCAGCATTTCACTGTGAGGTCTACTACACCTGTTGTATTCAGCATTTCACTGTAAGGTCTACAACAGCTGTTGTATTCAGCATTTCACTGTAAGGTCTGTATGTGGTTTGTATGTGTGTGTGTGTGTGTGTGTGTGTGTGTGTGTGTGTGTGTGTGTGTGTGCGTGTGCGGTGTGCGGTGTGCGTGTGTGTGTGTGTGTGTGCGTGCGGTGTGTGCAGAGGGACTGCCCCGGGTAATGCACTAATTGAAAGGGTCTGGCAGGGCGTCTCAGGCCACATGGGGGAAGAGAGAGAAGACAGAGGAGAGAGAGAGAAGAGAGACAGAGAGAGAGACACAGAGAGAGACACAGAGAGAGACACAGAGAGAGACACAGAGAGAGACACAGAGAGAGACACAGAGAGAGACACAGAGAGAGACAGAGAGAGACACAGAGAGAGACACAGAGAGAGACACAGAGAGAGACAGAGAGAGACAGAGAGAGAGAGAGAGAGAGAGAGAGAGAGAGAGAGAGAGAGAGAGAGAGAGACAGAGAGAGAGAGAGAGAGAGAGAGAGAGAGAGAGAGAGAGAGAGAGAGACAGAGAGAGAGAGAGAGACAGAGAGAGAGAGAGAGAGAGAGAGAGACAGAGAGACAGAGAGAGACAGAGAGAGAGACAGAGAGAGAGACAGAGAGAGAGACAGAGAGAGACCGAGAGAGACAGAGAGAGAGAGAGAGACCAGAGAGAGACAGAGAGAGAGAGAGAGAGAGAGACAGAGAGAGAGAGAGAGACAGAGAGAGAGAGAGAGAGAGAGACAGAGAGACAGAGAGACAGAGAGAGAGAGAGACAGAGAGAGACAGAGAGAGACAGAGAGAGACAGAGAGAGACAGAGAGAGACAGAGAGAGAGAGAGACAGAGAGAGAGAAGAGAGAGAGAAGAGAGTGAAGAGAGTGAAGAGAGTGAAGAGAGACACCTGACCCTCGAACATACAGATGTAGAGTAGAGAAGAGAGAGAGAAGAGACATATTTGTACATTGTGTATGTATATATATATATATATATATATATATATATATATATATATATATATATATATATATATATATATATATATATATATATATATACTATGACATTTGTAATGTCTTTACTGTTTTGAAACTGTTGTATGTGTAATGTTTACTGTTCATTTTTGTTGTTTTTCACTTTATATATTCACTTTGTATGTTGTCTACCTCACTTGCTTTGGCAATGTTAACACATGTTTCCCATGCCAATAAAGCCCTTGAATTGAATTGAATTGAGAGAGAACAGAGACAGAGAGAGAGAAGAGAGAGAGAAGAGAGAGAAGAGAGACACCTGACCCTCGAACATACAGATGTAGAGAAGAAAAGAAAAGAGCTCGAGTCAGAGAGACGGACGGCCTTCAACAGACAGGACTGACAAAACATCAGGAGACAGACAGCAGTACCTGAACCACAGCTACAAACAATAGAGCCCTCCTCTGGTATCCAAGGATACTTTTCATACACATTCAATAGAGTCAGAAGCATCGATATTCTTATTGGGCTGTGACGAGTATCGCAATATTTTCGGCATGTCGAACATAGAACAGACCAAACTCGTTGGTTCTTTAAAGAAAAAAAACCCTGCTGTATGTAAAATATTGTGTTTATAAGTTGGAAAATAAATACATGTGACTCTGGATCACGACATAATGTCTGTCTGTTTACAACATTGCAGCTGTTTTCCTAAAAGAAGTCCCAGCCCTACAGTCTAGATGTCATTCTATAGTCTGAACACACAAAGTGATGAATGACATTATGGTAGAAACTCAGGAAACTAAAACACAGAAGGTTGAATTCAAATACAATATCATCCCTGAAGGCCTACTACATCTTGTTAAAAGGTATATATTATAATATGTTAAGTACATTTTACAGCATTAGTCGGAGTAGACACAGAATGTATTCCATGTCTGACCTCTAGCTTGCCCTCCTCTCTCTACAACTGGTCGTATGGAGAAGAGTAATATAGTTATATAGTTATATAATATAACATATATACACTGGCAGACAGAGACAGAGATGAGAGAGACGGAGTCTGCTGTTAGCTAGTGATAGATAGAAGTCTGCTGTTAGCTAGTGATAGATAGCAGTCTGCTGTTAGCTAGTGATAGATAGCAGTCTGCTGTTAGCTAGTGATAGATAGCAGTCTGCTGTTAGCTAGTGATAGATAGCAGTCTGCTGTTAGCTAGTGATAGATAGCAGTCTGCTGTTAGCTAGTGATAGATAGCAGTCTGCTGTTAGCTAGTGATAGATAGCAGTCTGCTGTTAGCTAGTGATAGATAGCAGTCTGCTGATAGCAGTCTGCTGTTAGCTAGTGATAGATAGCAGTCTGCTGTTAGCTAGTGATAGATAGCAGTCTGCTGTTAGCTAGTGATAGATAGCAGTCTGCTGTTAGCTAGTGATAGATAGCAGTCTGCTGTTAGCTAGTGATAGATAGCAGTCTGCTGTTAGCTAGTGATAGATAGCAGTCTGCTGTTAGCTAGTGATAGATAGCAGTCTGCTGTTAGCTAGTGACAGATAGTAGACTGCTGTTAGCTAGTGATAGATAGCAGTCTGCTGCTAGCTAGTGATACTGTAGATAGCAGTAGCTAGTGATACTGTAGATAGCAGTAGCAGTCTCTCCTGTTAGCTAGTGATAGCTCTCCTGTTAGTTAGTTAGCTAGTGATACTGTAGATAGTCAGTCTCTGCTGTTAGCTAGTGATAGATAGCAGTCTGCTGTTAGCTAGTGATAGATAGTAGTCTAGTGATACTGTAGATAGCAGTCTCCTGTTAGCTAGTGATAGATAGCAGTCTGCTGTTAGCTAGTGATAGCAGTCTGCTGTTAGCTAGTGATAGATAGCAGTCTCCTGTTAGCTAGTGATACTGTAGATAGTAGTCTCCTGTTAGCTAGTGATAGATAGCAGTCTGCTGTTAGCTAGTGATAGATAGCAGTCTGCTGTTAGCTAGTGATAGATAGCAGTCTGCTGTTAGCTAGTGACAGATAGTAGACTGCTGTTAGCTAGTGATAGATAGCAGTCTGCTGCTAGCTAGTGATAGTGTAGATAGCAGTCTCTTGTTAGCTAGTGATACTGTAGATAGCAGTCTCCTGTTAGCTAGTGATAGATAGCAGTCTCCTGTTAGCTAGTGATAGCAGTCTCCTGTTAGCTAGTGATAGATAGCAGTCTCATGTTAGCTAGTGATACTGTAGATAGTAGTCTCCTGTTAGCTAGTGATAGATAGCAGTCTGCTGTTAGCTAGTGATAGATAGCAGTCTGCTGTTAGCTAGTGATAGATAGTAGTCTCCTGTTAGCTAGTGATAGAGATAGTAGTCTCCTGTTAGCTAGTGATAGATAGTAGTCTCCTGTTAGCTAGTGATAGATAGTAGTCTCCTGTTAGCTAGTGATAGTGTAGATAGTAGTCTCCTGTTAGCTAGTGATAGATAGTAGTCTCCTGTTAGCTAGTGATAGATAGTAGTCTCCTGTTAGCTAGTGATAGATAGTAGTCTCCTGTTAGCTAGTGATAGATAGTAGTCTCCTGTTAGCTAGTGATAGATAGTAGTCTCCTGTTAGCTAGTGATACTGTAGATAGTAGTCTCCTGTTAGCTAGTGATAGATAGTAGTCTGCTGTTAGCTAGTGATAGATAGCAGTCTGCTGTTAGCTAGTGATAGATAGTAGTCTACTGTTAGCTAGTGATACTGTAGATAGTAGTCTCCTGTTAGCTAGTGATAGATAGTAGTCTCCTGTTAGCTAGTGATAGATAGTAGTCTCATGTTAGCTAGTGATAGATAGTAGTCTCCTGTTAGCTAGTGATAGATAGTAGTCTCCTGTTAGCTAGTGATAGATAGTAGTCTCATGTTAGCTAGTGATAGATAGTAGTCTCCTGTTAGCTAGTGATAGATAGTAGTCTCCTGTTAGCTAGTGATAGATAGTAGTCTCCTGTTAGCTAGTGATACTGTAGATAGTAGTCTCCTGTTAGCTAGTGATAGATAGTAGTCTCCTGTTAGCTAGTGATACTGTAGATAGTAGTCTCCTGTTAGCTAGTGATAGATAGTAGTCTCCTGTTAGCTAGTGATACTGTAGATAGTAGTCTCCTGTTAGCTAGTGATAGATAGCAGTCTCATGTTAGCTAGTGATACTGTAGATAGTAGTCTCCTGTTAGCTAGTGATAGATAGTAGTCTCCTGTTAGCTGAACCTGATAGATAGTAGTCTCCTGTTAGCTAGCCCTGTAGATAGTAGTCTCCTGTTAGCAGTGATAGATAGTAGTCTCCTGTTAGCTAGTGATACTGTAGATAGTAGTCTCCTGTTAGCTAGTGATAGATAGCAGTCTCCTGTTAGCTAGTGATAGATAGTAGTCTCCTGTTAGCTAGTGATAGATAGTAGTCTCCTGTTAGCTAGTGATAGATAGTAGTCTCCTGTTAGCTAGTGATAGATAGTAGTCTCCTGTTAGCTAGTGATAGATAGTAGTCTCCTGTTAGCTAGTGATAGATAGGGTGTTCTGTCCAGCCCACGACATCCTGCTTTTATACTGGGATAGTTCAGCATGTACTTTCGAACTGATATTTTAATCTCTGTCACATGAAACCGTTCTCATGTGCGGTGCCCTTTTGACAACGGTGTTTTCCCGTTTTGCCCTAATCTGGTCACGCATCCCAAATGCATATGGGTCCGGTAAATTAAAATGTTGCCGGTCTAACGCCTGGCGGCGCAACATTTTCTTAATGGAACCCTTGGCATAAACACACAGGCACGTAAGCATGAACATTAGCACACACGCACACTCACCACACACACACACACACAAAAAGAGAATATATCTTACAAATCACACTGAACCTGACAATGACAATCTCTGAGCCCTGCGTACTGCCCTGCCTTACACACACACCAGGGTTCCTCACACTAATAATTTCATAGAACGCACACCAGGGTCCCTTATTGCTGCAACACATTTCCGGAGGTCCCCGCTGACTGGCCTACTGTAGTCCCGACGGCTGACTGGCCTACTGTAGTCCCGACGGCTGACTGGCCTACTGTAGTCCCGACGGCTGACTGGCCTACTGTAGTCCCGACGGCTGACTGGCCTACTGACCCGACAGACAGACTGGCCTACTGTAGTCCCGACACTGACTGGCCTACTGTAGTCCCGACGGCTGACTGGCCTACTGTAGTCCCGACGGCTGACTGGCCTACTGTAGTCCCGACGGCTGACTGGCCTACTGTAGTCCCGACGGATCTGACTGGCCTACTGTAGTCCCGACGGATCTGACTGGCCTACTGTAGTCCCGACGGCTCTGACTGGCCTACTGTAGTCCCGACGGCTCTGACTGGCCTACTGTAGTCCCGACGGCTCTGACTGGCCTACTGTAGACAGACAGCTCTGACACAGTTCTACACGGACAGACAGACAGACAGAGACTACACGGCCTACAGACAGACAGACAGTTCTGACTGGCCTACTGACAGACAGACAGTTCTGACTGGACAGTCAGACAGGCAGACAGTTACTGTACCCGACATGGACTGGCCTACAGACAGTCCAGACAGTTCTGACTGGCCAGACAGAGTCCCGACAGTTCTGACTGGACATACAGACAGACAGACAG
>NC_060183.1:81290260-81347760 GCF_021184085.1 Oncorhynchus gorbuscha | reverse complement strand
TAGACAGACAGACAGTTCTACACGTAGACAGACAGACAGTTCTACACGTAGACAGACAGACAGTTCTACACGTAGACAGACAGACAGTTCTACACGTAGACAGACAGACAGTTCTACACGTAGACAGACAGACAGAGACAGACAGACAGACAGACAGACAGACAGACAGACAGACAGACAGACAGACAGGGAGGCAGACAGACACACAGACAGGGAGGGAGGCAGACAGAGAGAGACAGGAGGTCCTCCCTCCAACCCACTACGTCCTTCTTAGCCTGATGGATAATTCTTGCCCTCTGGCTCAGGCTTGTCTAAAGCAATTCATCCCTGGCAGTTCCTCATCATAGCACAGACCAGTGTGTGTGTGTGTGTGTGTGTGTGTGTGTGTGTGTGTGTTGCAGAGACAGCGTCATCATTGTTACCAGAGACAATTCACAAGCTGTCCTTCTCCATAAGTTCCTATGCCTTATTTTAGATGGTGAGCAGAGCAGGACTGATTCAAGTAGATAACGGTAATTTAACGGTGAAGGCAGTGATAACATATAAACGTCAAAACACAACGCTCCTAATATGATCTAATACAACATTATGACTACAGCTTCAATTATTCAAAACACAACGTCAATCATTGTTACAAAACAGAATATGATCTAATACAACATTATGACACAAGCTGTCCTAATATGATCTAATACAACATTAACTACAGTTTATTCAAAACACAACGCTCCTAATATGATCTAATACAACATTTTGACTAGATGGATCTAATACAACATTATGACTACAGCTTCAGAGATCAGACTGATTCAAAACACAACGTAATATGATCTAATACAACATTATGACTACAGCTTCAATTATTCAAAACACAACGTAATATGATCTAATACAACATTATGACTACAGCTGAATATGATCTATACAACATTATGACTACAGCTTCAAATTCAAAACACAACGCTCCTAATATGATCTAATACAACATTATGACTACAGCTTCAATTATTCAAAACACAACGCTCCTAATATGATCTAATACAACATTATGACTACAGCTTCAATTATTCATGAGATAACTGCAATCAATGTTTTTCTTTGGTTGTTTAGAAACATTTCTCCCAAACGGAGCTAAAAGTTCATTTAAAAAACAACAACATTTCTTTCAATCTCCGCTATCAAAAACCACAACGGCTATCCCCTTATTCAAAACACAACGCTTTTGATCTTTTATGACTACAGCTTGTTTAGATCAGCTTCAATTGTTACAACATATGATCTAATACAACATTATGACTACGATTTAGGGGAAAAATATATATATCTTGGGTCGACCGAGAGTCATCCTGCTCCGCCCACACTGAAGCTGTGACATCATTTCAGCCATTTAGTTTCTTACTTGTTTCTAACTGAAAAGTTCTGTTTTTTACAGAAATCCCTAATATGTCTGCAAAAAAAAAATCCCTCATTTCCTCCAACCCTTGCTCTCTTTATGTGAAACATGTGAGGGTCCCCTGTGACCAATAGGACCTGACCTATAGCCTATCATAATCACATCAATAAATTGGTTATAACAAATACCCCACAACGTAACAACCTGACAGCAAAATGGATGTGGAGGACGTGAAAAAGACACACACACACACACACACAAAAAAAAAGGCACATTTTTACTGGTTGCCCAGGAGGGAAAGGGGAAGTCAGATGTGTGAAAGACATTTGACTTAGTTGTGGAGATCCAGACAAAGGAGGGTATAGGAACAAGCGTTGGGTGAGTATTATGTATGCCAAACATGTGCTATTAGATTACAATATTATAATTCTCTCTGACAATCTAGAACAGTGTAAACACTAAATAAACAACCAGCCAGCCAGCCAAGCCAGCCAGCCAGCCAGCCAGCCAGCCAGCCAGCCAGCCAGCCAGCTAGCCAGTGAGTGAGTGAGTGAGCCAGCCAACCAATCTATCTATCTAATGCCTTTTATTACAGCAGAACAGGAACAGTTTGTATTGCATTCGTGAATTACGATATATTTAATATGTTTAGGCTAATTATTCAAAGCTCCCTTTTGTTATTTAATTTAAAAAAAACTAAAACGCTTCATTACATTTCTAAGCTGTCACGTTCTGTCCATCGTTCGTATGCGTTTTCCTTGTTTTAGTGTTGGTCAGGGCGTGAGCTGGGTGGGCATTCTATGTTGTGTGTCTGGTTTGTCTATTTCTATGTTTGGCCTGATATGGTTCTCAATCAGAGGCAGGTGTTTGTCGTTGTCTCTGATTGGGAACCATATTTTGGTAGCCTGTTTTGTGTTGGGTTTTGTGGGTGATTGTTCCTGTATCTGTGTTTGCACCAGATAGGACTGTTTAGGTTTTCACTTTTCTTGTTTTGTATAGTCTGTTCATGTATAGTCGTCTTTATTAAAAACATGAATAACCACCACGCTGCATTTTGGTCCACCTCTCTTTCACCAGAAGAAAACCCTTTCAAAAGCAGTGTGATGGCAAGTATTTCTGTGTTTTTTTATTTTTAATTTCTAGTAACCTTTGCTATTTGTTATTACGGATTAATGTGTTTCGATTGCTGAGGGTTTTTATTTTATTTTAGATTTAAGGCTGTAACGTACCGAAACGTGGAAAAAGGAAAGGGGTCCGAATACTTTCCAAAACCACTGTATTCATCACGAACAATTTCATTATCACATGTCTTTGTGTGATGTACTGCGCCATCCCCAAGACCAGAGACAATCAGACAGGTGTCTCATGGGAAAACAAATGACTGCTCAACCAAAGAAAGCTTGGTCGACCAAACAATCGATCAGTCCAACTAAATGGGGTCAGTCATAAAAACCAAAATCTGTAATTTGTTTTTCAGCCCAAACAGCAGCCCTGCTTTTGTTTGTAAATACCATCAACTGACATAATCGTTCAACCGTCATAACTATTACAGATTGCACCTTTAAAGGCTAATTCCTCTGGCACCAACTAAAGAATCAGAGAAATCAACAAGGTGATGGCATGTAGTGTTCATACAACCATTGTCACATTCCCCAGTTTCTGTGTTGGTGTTCGGGTGTCTGTGTGTCTATTTCAGGAAATGGCTTCCTGGATTCCAAAGCAGCTGATTGGTCGGCCCATCACTAATTGGCGCTCTGACCCCGCCCTCTCGTCAGGGGATACAGCTGTCTGCAATTACCGATTCTTAATAAAGGAGGGAGAGCTTCTTTGTATGTTCTGGTATATTTGTTGAAAGTGTTTTGGTAACCTCTCCTGTAGAGGTATGTGTATACCATAGTACCTAGTGTTTTGGTAGCCTCTCCTGTAGAGGTATGTGTATACCATAGTACCTAGTGTTTTGGTAGCCTCTCCTGTAGAGGTATGTGTATACCATAGTACCTAGTGTTTTTGGTAGCCTCTCCTGTAGAGGTAGGTGTATACCATAGTACCTAGTGTTTTGGTAGCCTCTCCTGTAGAGGTATGTGTATAGCATAGTACCTAGTGTTTTGGTAGCCTCTCCTGTAGAGGTAGGTGTATACCATAGTACCTAGTGTTTTGGTAACCTCTCCTGTAGAGGTATGTGTATACCATAGTACCTAGTGTTTTGGTAACCTCTCCTGTAGAGGTATGTGTATACCATAGTACCTAGTGTTTTGGTAGCCTCTCCTGTAGAGGTATGTGTATACCATAGTACCTAGTGTTTTGGTAACCTCTCCTGTAGAGGTATGTGTATACCATAGTACCTAGTGTTTTGGTAGCCTCTCCTGTAGAGGTATGTGTATACCATAGTACCTAGTGTTTTGGTAGCCTCTCCTGTAGAGGTATGTGTATACCATAGTACCTAGTGTTTTGGTAACCTCCTCCTGTAGTGTTTTGTATGTGTATGTGTATACATAGTACCTAGTGTTTTGGTAGCCTCTCCTGTAGAGGTATGTGTATACCATAGTACCTAGTGTTTTGGTAGCCTCTCCTGTAGAGGTATGTGTATACCATAGTACCTAGTGTTTTGGTAACCTCTCCTGTAGAGGTATGTGTATACCATAGTACCTAGTGTTTTGTTTTGGTAGCCTCCTCCTCCTGTAGAGGTATGTGTATACCATAGTACCTAGTGTTTTGGTAGCCTCTCCTGTAGAGGTATGTGTATACCATAGTACCTAGTGTTTTGGTAACCTCTCCTGTAGAGGTATGTGTATACCATAGTACCTAGTGTTTTGGTAGCCTCTCCTGTAGAGGTATGTGTATACCATAGTACCTAGTGTTTTGGTAGCCTCTCCTGTAGAGGTATGTGTATACCATAGTACCTAGTGTTTTGGTAACCTCTCCTGTAGAGGTATGTGTATACCATAGTACCTAGTGTTTTGGTAGCCTCTCCTGTAGAGGTATGTGTATACCATAGTACCTAGTGTTTTGGTAGCCTCTCCTGTAGAGGTATGTGTATACCATAGTACCTAGTGTTTTGGTAGCCTCTCCTGTAGAGGTATGTGTATACCATAGTACCTAGTGTTTTGGTAACCTCTCCTGTAGAGGTATGTGTATACCATAGTACCTAGTGTTTTGGTAACCTCTCCTGTAGAGGTATGTGTATACCATAGTACCTAGTGTTTTGGTAGCCTCTCCTGTAGAGGTATGTGTATACCGTAGTACCTAGTGTTTTGGTAGCCTCTCCTGTAGAGGTATGTGTATACCATAGTACCTAGTGTTTTGGTAGCCTCTCCTGTAGAGGTATGTGTATACCGTAGTACCTAGTGTTTTGGTAGCCTCTCCTGTAGAGGTATGTGTATAGCATAGTACCTAGTGTTTTGGTAGCCTCTCCTGTAGAGGTATGTGTATACCATAGTACCTAGTGTTTTGGTAGCCTCTCCTGTGTACCTAGTGTTTTGGTAGCCTCTCCTGTAGAGGTATGTGTATACCATAGTACCTAGTGTTTTGGTAGCCTCTCCTGTAGAGGTAGGTGTATACCATAGTACCTAGTGTTTTGGTAGCCTCTCCTGTAGAGGTATGTGTATAGCATAGTACCTAGTGTTTTGGTAGCCTCTCCTGTAGAGGTATGTGTATACCATAGTACCTAGTGTTTTGGTAGCCTCTCCTGTGTACCTAGTGTTTTGGTAGCCTCTCCTGTAGAGGTATGTGTATACCATAGTACCTAGTGTTTTGGTAGCCTCTCCTGTAGAGGTAGGTGTATACCATAGTACCTAGTGTTTTGGTAGCCTCTCCTGTAGAGGTAGGTGTATACCATAGTACCTAGTGTTTTGGTAGCCTCTCCTGTAGAGGTATGTGTATACCATAGTACCTAGTGTTTTGGTAGCCTCTCCTGTAGAGGTATGTGTATACCATAGTACCTAGTGTTTTGGTAGCCTCTCCTGTAGAGGTAGGTGTATACCATAGTACCTAGTGTTTTGGTAGCCTCTCCTGTAGAGGTATGTGTATAGCATAGTACCTAGTGTTTTGGTAGCCTCTCCTGTAGAGGTATGTGTATAGCATAGTACCTAGTGTTTTGGTAGCCTCTCCTGTAGAGGTATGTGTATAGCATAGTACCTAGTGTTTTGGTAGCCTCCCCTTTAGAGGTATGTGTATAGCATAGTACCTAGTGTTTTGGTAGCCTCTCCTGTGTACCTAGTGTTTTGGTAGCCTCTCCTGTAGAGGTATGTGTATACCATAGTACCTAGTGTTTTGGTAGCCTCTCCTGTAGAGGTATGTGTATACCATAGTACCTAGTGTTTTGGTAGCCTCTCCTGTAGAGGTATGTGTATAGCATAGTACCTAGTGTTTTGGTAGCCTCTCCTGTAGAGGTATGTGGTTTGGTTTATTTAAATCATTCACTGAGTTTGAATGATAGTGAATGAATTTCATTTGTTCCCGGGGGAGGGGGCACCTTGTGAGTATTTAGGCAAGAGGCCTGCGGGCACACATATACCCATAGTATGTACTCTGTCTATGCACTAGGTAAGACCTGGGCGGACCATCCCCTGTATTTTGGTTAGCGCACCAGGTGGTGTTAAGAATAGGTAAGTAGTGGGTAGGCAGTTAAGGTAGGAGGTAAAGTAGTAGGAGGTAAAGTAGTAGGAGGTAAAGTAGTAGGAGGTAAGGTAGGCAGGTAAGGTAGAAAGTAAAGTAGGAGGTAAGGTAGGAGGTAAGGTAGGAGAGGGGGATCTTTAACTTTTACTTTCTTTGCTTGCGTCCAGTCCCTTTTCTCCACTATTCCCGGTAAACGGTAAATATTCTCTATGTAGGAGCGGGTGAGGATGACAATCACCTCTTTCATTCCACGGGGAGTTGAGTTCCCTCTTCCAAGAGGCATACGTAACAACCATCCACGAAGACATATACTCTGTTAAAACACACTGAATGGACGACACAGACCGACCAGGTGAATGATTTGTTAGATCCACTTCAAATCAGTGTAGATGAAGGGGAGGAAACATGTAGATGAAGGGGAGGAGACATGTAGATGAAGGGGAGGAGACGTGTAGATGAAGGGGAGGAGACATGTAGATGAAGGGGAGGAGACGTGTAGATGAAGGGGAGGAGACGTGTAGATGAAGGGGAGGAGACATGTAGATGAAGGGGAGGAGACAGGTAAAAACAAGGATTTTTCATTCCTTGAACCATGGATTGTGTTTTTGTGTCATTCAGAGGGTGAATTGGCAAGACAAAATATTAAAGTGCCTTTGAACGGGGCATGGTAGTATGTGCCAGACGCACCAGTGGGTTTTTCCACCCTCAACAGTTTCCCCATGTGTATCTAGAAAGGTCCACCACCCCAAAGGACATCCAGTCAACTGGACACAACTTTGGGGAAGCATTGGAGTCAACATGGGGCCAGCATCCCTGTGGAACGCTTTCCACACCTTTTGGAGTTGGTGGGTGGGTGCGCAACTCAATATTAGGAAGGTGTTCTTAATGTTTAGTACACTCAGTCTATATAGAAGGAACCACCGTCATCACAACCCCCTCCTTGCACCATGGTGTTTTGCTTAGATGCTGGTCACATAGTTCCAATAATGTAGAAAGAAATTAACTTACACACTTGATAAAGGCTCTGCCCCCGGGGGAACAGAAATATATATATCGCCCTGCTGTTAGATGGGTTATTGGCTGGGGAGCAGTACAGATCTTCCACTCTTGAATGGAACCCTATTCCCTTATATAGTGCACTAGCCTATGTGCAACTGGTCAAAAGTAGTGCACTACATAGGGGATAGGGTGCGATTCGGGATACAACCCCAATAGAGGAGTGTAGGTCTGAGCCTAGATGAGAACGCACAGAGCCAATCACATTAATAATCTACGGCAGACTCCTCCCAGCACGCCATCGCCACGGAGACTGGAGGACTTATTATTGATTATTGGGTTGGAGACCAAGGACCGGTGGGGTGGCTGGGACTACAGGTCTCTATCTGTCTGTATGGAGGGATGTGGGATGACATCTGTCTGTATGGAGGGATGTGGGACTACAGGTCTCTATCTGTCTGTATGGAGGGATGTGGGACTACATCTGTCTGTATGGAGGGATGTGGGACTACAGGTCTCTCTCTATCTGTCTGTATGGAGGGATGTGGGACTACAAGGTCTCCATCTGTCTGTATGGAGGGATGTGGGACTACATCTGTCTGTATGGAGGGATGTGGGACTACATCTGTCTGTATGGAGGGATGTGGGACTACATCTGTCTGTATGGAGGGATGTGGGACGACATCTGTCTGTATGGAGGGATGTGGGACTACATCTGTCTGTATGGAGGGATGTGAGACTACAGGTCTATCTGTCTGTATGGAGGGATGTGAGACTACAGGTCTATCTGTCTGTATGGAGGGATGTGGGACTACAAGGTCTCACAGTCCCACTGTCGTGTTACACGTTTTTAATTCACACTTTTATTCAAAAGTCAAATTTCAACATTTTGTTTTTCTACATTTTAACGTTAAAAAGGTTATTAAGGTTTTGTATAGGGTTAAAATATTATGTTTAGGTATTCACGCCGAATGGTTAAGTTAAGGTTTAGTATAATGTACATCCTCTCGTGCTCTGTCAGGTTGGATGGGGAACGTCGCTGCACAGCCATTTTCTACCACTGTGATTTAAAACGAGACCTTCTGTAGCTCAGTTGGTAGAGCATGGCGCTTGTAACGCCAGGGTAGTGGGTTCGATTCTCGGGACCACCCATACGTAGAATGTATGCACACATGACTGTAAGTCGCTTTGGATAAAAGCGTCTGCTAAATGGCATATATACATATACATATATATATACATATACATATATATACCTTCAGTACCAGAGTCATGGTGTTACGTCCGTCCATAACACCTGAGAAAAACCCAAGCCTACTTGACGGTAATAGCGTTCACGACTGCCCCTAGTGGCAGGTTTTGAAGCCATTTCCCGATGTCCTCAGGGCATGGATAGATGTCCAATTCAATTTGATGTAAATCTTGAGCGATCTGGCTGTGCGTGTCTACTCAGAAATATATTCTACTTTACGACAAACTTTTACAGGTCCAAGATGATTATGAGGTAAGAGCATCAACTGAATTTTTCAACGTGCCGCTTTCACAAGTCTCACCTCTCCTCAGTGTTTTATTCTGATCGAGACAGAGATGCATCGTTCCCTAAAATCTCTTTTCAGCTAACAATAAACAGGCAGTAAAAATATCAACGTCTTTAAAGGCTCATGTTAATAACTAGAAACATATGTGTGTGTGTTTTAATGGCTGTGCTGTACCAGTGTGATGTATGTGAGAGGTGATGATCAGCTTCACCCCCCCCCCCCCAGTAACATATCAGTCTCTAGATCTTTACAGTCATTGACATGTTAGTCATTTAGCAGACGCCTCTTATCCAGAGACAATTACAACTAGACACATTTAACCTTAAGATAACTAGGTGAGGGACGACAACACGTCACAATCGTATGAAGTATCATTTCCCCCTTCACAGAGGATTTACCAGAAAAGTCAGTGGTAAGTGGGAGGGTTGGGATGGCAAGTTGTTGTTGTTGTTATTGTTGCATAGCCTGAAAGTCAGTAGGGGCAGTTCCATAGGCACTAGATCATCATCTACCACTAGGCAAGGCTGGCTCATAAACTTACTTACAAGGTCCTAGAGAAGCCAGTCAAGTAAGTCCCCGTATAAATGGAGGCCCTTCAAGGTCCCTCTCGCACACCTTTCTCGCTCTCTCGCACACCTTTCTCTCTCTCTCTCTCTCTCTCTCTCGCACACCGTCCTCTCTCTCTCTCTCTCTCACACCGTCCTCTCTCTCTCTCTCTCTCACTCCGTCCTCTCTCTCTCTCTCTCGCACACCGTCCTCTCTCTCTCTCTCTCTCTCTCTCACACCGTCCTCTCTCTCTCTCTCTCTCACACCGTCCTCTCTCTCTCTCTCTCTCTCTCTCACACCGTCCTCTCTCTCTCTCTCTCTCTCTCTCTCTCTCTCTCTCTCTCTCTCTCTCTCTCTCTCTCTCTCTCTCTCTCTCTCTCTCTCTCTCTCTCACACTCTCTCTCTCTCTCTCTCTCTCTCTCACACCGTCTCTCTCTCTCTCTCACACCGTCTCTCTCTCTCTCTCTCTCTCTCTCTCTCTCTCTCTCTCTCTCTCTCTCTCTCTCTCTCTCTCTCTCTCTCTCTCTCTCTCTCTCTCTCTCTCTCTCTCTCTCTCACACGTCCTCTCTCTCTCTCTCTCTCTCACACCCTTCTCTCTCTCTCTCTCACACCGTCCTCTCTCTTCCTCTCACACCTTCCTCTGTCTCTCTCTGTCTCTGTCTCTCTCTCCTGTCTCTCTCTCTCTCACTCTCTCACCCTCCTCTCTCTCTCTCACACCTTCTCTCTCTCTCTCACACCTTCCTCTCTCTCTGTCTCACACCTTCCTCTCTCTCTCACACCTTCCTCTCTCTCTCACACCTTCCTCTCTCTCTCTCTCTCACCTTCCTCTCTCTCTCACACCTTCCTCTCTCTCTCACACCTTCCTCTCTCTCTCACAACCTTCCTCTCTCTCTCACACCTTCCTCTCTCTCTCCTCTCTCTCACACCTTCCTCTCTCTCTCACACCTTCCTCTCTCTCTCACACCTTCCTCTCTCTCTCACACCTTCCTCTCTCTCTCACACCTTCCTCTCTCTCTCACACCTTCCTCTCTCTCTCACACCTTCCTCTCTCTCTCACACCTTCCTCTCTCTCTCACACCTTCCTCTCGCTCTCACACCTTCCTCTCGCTCTCACACCTTCCTCTCGCTCTCACACCTTCCTCACACCTTCCTCTCTCACACCTTCCTCTCTCTCTCACACCTTCCTCTCTCTCTCACACCTTCCTCTCGCTCTCACACCTTCCTCTCTCTCTCACACCTTCCTCTCTCTCTCACACCTTCCTCTCTCTCTCACACCTTCCTCTCTCTCTCACACCTTCCTCTCTCTCTCACACCTTCCTCTCTCTCAGGCAGGTGAGAGGGATTTAAACTTTCAACGCATCTGAATAAAGAAGACCCCCAGGCAACGAGAGGTAGAGGGGGAGACGTACAGAGCCACAACATAGGGAGAGCTAGCTACCTGGTAGATTATTCACGTGGCCTTCCAACACAGTCAGAGTGAGTGAGTGAGTGAGTGAGTGAGTGAGTGAGTGAGTGAGTGAGTGAGTGAGTGAGTGAGTGAGTATCAGTGTGTATTATTTTAGTTTCATAACAGTGTGACTTCATCAGCTGGAGAATCCACGATAATAAATGGTAGAAGTCACTTATTCATTCCTATCGAGGCTAAAACTCTTGAAAGCTCTCAGACTTCACAACGTCACCAAGTACTCGACTCTGATATATAACCACTCATATTCTCAGAACAACATGCAGAGAGAAAGCAACCACTCGCAGAAGATGGAGACAGACTTGCGCGTGCCGAGCACAGAGAGAGAAAGAGAGAGAGAGAGAGAGAAAGAGAGAGAGAAAGAGAGAGAGAAAGATAGAAGGGCGGATATGGAGACAGACTTGCGCGTGCCGAGCACAGAGAGAGAAAGAGGGCGTGTCCACTCACAGGTGTGTCTGGCCAGAGAGTAGTTGGATCCTCCAGTAGTCAGTCCAAAACCTTCTGGAGCCTGTCCACTGGTCCTGGCACGAGACGGCAGCTTAGGGGGTTCCAGCTCCGCCCCGAACTCCGCCCCGATGACCCCCAGCAGGACGATGGCGGTGGCCTGCTTACGACGCTCTTCGTACGAGTTGCAGATCTTCTTGGTGTTGGGAGGCAGGTTGGACAGACAGCCTGGAGAAGAAGATCACAGTGAGAGGGTCGTTTAAAAAGCATCAGGTGACAATACTAACAACGGGTAATGATAAACTCCCTCTATTGGGCGAAATACCACGGTGTGACATCACAGCGGCAACATTTGTGACCTGTTGCACACAAAGGTCAACCAGTGAAGAACGAACACCATTGTAAATACAACACATATTTATTTTCTCTTTTGTACTTTAACTATTTGCATATCGTTACAACACTGTTTATAGACATAATATGACATCTGAAATGTATTTATTTGTAAGTGTTAATGTTCATTTTTTATTGTTTATTTCACTTTAGTTTATTATCTATTTCACTTTCTTTGGCAATGTTAACATCAACCAATCAAATGTATTGATAAAGCTCTTCTTACATCAGCCTATATCTCAAAGTGCTGTACAGAAACCCAGCCTAAAACCCCAAAACAGCAAGCAATGCAGGTGTAGAAGCACGGTGGCTAGGAAAAACTCCCTAGAAAGGCCAGAACCTAGGAAGAAACCTAGAGAGGAACCGGGTTATGAGGGGTGGCCAGTCCTCTTCTGGCTGTGCCGGGTGGAGATTACAACAGAACCATGCCAAGATGTTCAAATGTTCATAGATAACCAGCAGGGTCAAATAATAATTTGTTTCCTATGCCAATAAAGCCCTTAAATTGATTGGGAAGAAGGCAGGGAGGGATGGGGAGGGATAGAGAGACAGAGGGAGAGATAGAGAGACAGAGGGAGAGATAGAGAGACAGAGGGAGGGATAGAGAGACAGAGGGAGAGATAGAGAGACAGAGGGAGAGATAGAGAGACAGAGGGAGAGACAGAGGGAGAGATAGAGAGAGAGAGAGAGAGAGATAGAGAGACAGAGGGAGAGACAGAGGGAGAGATAGATAGAGAGACAGAGGGAGAGATAGAGAGAGAGATAGAGAGAGAGATAGAGAGATAGAGAGATAGAGAGACAGAGGGAGAGACAGAGGGAGAGATAGAGAGACAGAGGGAGAGATAGAGAGACAGAGGGAGAGAGAGAGAGAGACAGAGGGAGAGATGGGGAGGGATAGAGATACAGAGGGAGGGAGAGAGAGACAGAGGGAGAGATAGAGAGACAGAGAGAGAGATGGGGAGGGATAGAGATACAGAGGGAGGGAGAGAGAGACAGAGGGAGAGATAGAGAGACAGAGGGAGAGATAGAGAGACAGAGGGAGAGATGGAGAGGGAGAGAGATAGATAGAGAGACAGAGGGAGAGATGGGGAGGGATAGAGATACAGAGGGAGGGATGGGGAGGGATAGAGAGAGAGGGAGAGATGGGGAGGGATAGAGAGAGAGAGGGAGAGATGGGGAGGGATAGAGAGACAGAGGGAGAGATGGGGAGGGATAGAGAGAGAGGGAGAGATGGGGAGGGATAGAGAGAGAGAGATGGGGAGATAGAGAGGAGAGAGATGGGGAGGGATAGAGATACAGAGGGAGGGATGGGGAGGGATAGAGAGACAGAGAGATAGATGGGGAGGGATAGAGGAGGGAGATGGGGAGGGATAGAGAGAGAGGGAGAGATGGGGAGGGATAGAGAGAGAGGGAGAGATGGGGAGGGAGAGATGGGGAGGGATAGAGAGAGAGGGAGAGATGGGGAGGGATAGAGAGACAGAGAGATAGAGGGAGAGATGGGGAGGGATAGAGATACAGAGGGAGGGAGAGAGAGACAGAGGGAGAGATAGAGAGACAGAGGGAGAGATGGAGAGACAGAGGGAGAGATAGAGAGGGAGAGATAGATAGAGACAGAGGGAGAGATAGAGAGACAGAGGGATAGATAGAGAGACAGAGGGAGAGATAGAGAGGGAGAGATAGATAGAGAGGGAGAGATAGATAGAGATACAGAGGGAGGGAGAGAGAGACAGAGGGAGGGAGAGAGAGACAGAGGGAGAGATAGAGAGACAGAGGGAGAGATAGAGAGGGAGAGATAGATAGAGATACAGAGGGAGGGAGAGAGAGACAGAGGGAGAGATAGAGAGACAGAGGGAGAGATAGAGAGACAGAGGGAGAGATGGAGAGACAGAGGGAGAGATAGAGAGGGAGAGATAGATAGAGAGACAGAGGGAGAGATAGAGAGACAGAGGGATAGATAGAGAGACAGAGGGAGAGATAGAGAGGGAGAGATAGATAGAGAGACAGAGGGAGAGATAGAGAGAGATAGATAGAGAGACAGAGGGAGAGATAGAGAGAGAGATAGAGAGACAGAGAGAGAGATAGAGAGATAGAGAGACAGAGGGAGAGACAGAGGGAGAGATAGAGAGACAGAGGGAGAGACAGAGGGAGAGATAGATAGACAGAGGGAGAGATAGAGAGGGAGAGATAGATAGAGAGACAGAGAGAGAGATAGAGAGATAGAGAGACAGAGGGAGAGACAGAGGGAGAGATAGAGAGACAGAGGGAGAGATAGAGAGACAGAGGGAGAGATAGAGAGACAGAGGGAGAGATAGAGAGACAGAGGGAGAGATGGGGAGGGCTAGAGAGACAGAGGGAGAGATAGAGAGACAGAGGGAGAGATGGAGAGACAGAGAGACAGAGAGACAGAGAGACAGAGGGAGAGATAGAGAGACAGAGGGAGAGATAGAGAGACAGAGGGAGAGATAGAGAGACAGAGGGAGAGATGGGGAGGTATAGAGAGATGGGGAGGGCTAGAGAGACAGAGGGAGGGCTAGAGAGATAGAGGTGTAAATAGAGACAGAGGGAGAGATAGAGAGAGATAGAGAGACAGAGGGAGAGATGGGGAGGGCTAGAGAGACAGAGGGAGAGATAGAGAGACAGAGGGATAGAGAGACAGAGGGAGGGATAGAGAGACAGAGGGAGAGATGGGGAGGGATAGAGAGATGGGGAGGGCTAGAGAGACAGAGGGAGAGATGGGGAGGGATAGAGAGACAGAGGGAGGGATAGAGAGACAGAGGGAGGGATGGGGAGGGATAGAGAGACAGAGGGAGAGAGAGACAGAGGGAGGGAGAGACAGAGGGAGGGATAGAGAGACAGAGGGAGGGATAGAGAGACAGAGGGAGAGATGGGGAGGGATAGAGAGATGGGGAGGGCTAGAGAGACAGAGGGAGAGATGGGGAGGGATAGAGAGACAGAGGGAGGGATAGAGAGACAGAGGGAGGGATAGGGAGAGATGGGGAGGGATAGAGAGACAGAGGGAGAGAGAGGGAGAGATGGGGAGGGATAGAGAGACAGAGATGGGGAGGGATAGAGAGAGAGGGAGAGATGGGGAGGGATAGAGAGACAGAGGGAGAGATGGGGAGGGATAGAGAGACAGAGGGAGAGATAGAGAGACAGAGAGAGAGATAGAGACAGAGGGAGAGATGGGGAGGTATAGAGAGATGGGGAGGGCTAGAGAGACAGAGGGAGGGATAGAGAGATAGAGGGAGAGATAGAGACAGAGGGAGACAGAGAGAGATAGAGAGACAGAGGGAGAGATGGGGAGGGCTAGAGAGACAGAGGGAGAGATAGAGAGACAGAGGGATAGAGAGACAGAGGGAGGGATAGGGAGACAGAGGGAGGGATAGGGAGACAGAGGGAGGGACAGAGGGAGAGATGGGGAGGGATAGAGAGACAGAGGGAGAGAGAGGGAGAGATGGGGAGGGATAGAGAGGGAGAGAGAGGGAGAGATGGGGAGGGATAGAGAGAGAGGGAGAGATGGGGAGGGATAGAGAGAGAGGGAGAGATGGGGAGGGATAGAGAGAGAGGGAGAGATGGGGAGGGATAGAGAGAGAGGGAGAGATGGGGAGGGATAGAGAGACAGAGAGACAGAGGGAGAGATGGGGAGGGATAGAGAGACAGAGAGACAGAGGGAGAGATGGGGAGGGATAGAGAGACAGAGAGACAGAGGGAGAGATGGGGAGGGATAGAGAGACAGAGGGAGAGATGGGGAGGGATAGAGAGACAGAGGGAGAGATGGGGAGGGATAGAGAGACAGAGGGAGAGATGGGGAGGGATAGAGAGACAGAGGGAGAGATGGGGAGGGATAGAGAGACAGAGGGAGAGATGGGGAGGGAGGGAGAGAGAGGGAGAGATGGGGAGGGAGGGAGAGATCCAGTGTTAGCAGTGTCTCTATGGTGTTAAGTCTAACTTCAGAGAAGAGAGAGGGGTATGGTTAGAGCAATCCCAATGCTACCATTTGCATTCGTTAGCGGCCACATAGTACCAGAATACACATGACTATTTGCAATAAATACCTTGGTCTTAGGACAAGGTATAGATGAGAGTTTACAGGAGTAGGGAGCATTTTCCTCATCAATCTACACACAATGCTCCATTCATAAATGGAATAAGTTTGAAAGCACCAAGACTCTTAGAGCCACCCGGACAAACTGAGCAATCGGGACCACAACTAGTGGTGGACAAAATACCCAACTGTCAAAACATCAAGATGACCAGGGATGTTCTCTGTTTAGTGAGTCCTCCAGATCAGAGGCAGTAGGGATGACCAGGGATGTTCTCTGTTTAGTGAGTCCTCCAGATCAGAGGCATTAGGGATGACCAGGGATGTTCTCTGTTTAGTGAGTCCTCCAGATCAGAGGCATTAGGGATGACCAGGGATGTTCTCTGTTTAGTGACTCTGCCAGATCAGAGGCAGTAGGGAGGACCAGGGATGTTCTCTGTTTAGTGACTCTGCTCCAGATCAGAGGCAGTAGGGATGACCAGGGATGTTCTCTGTTTAGTGAGTCCTCCAGATCAGAGGCAGTGGTGATGACCAGGGATGTTCTCTGTTTAGTGAGTCCTCCAGATCAGAGGCAGTAGGGAGGACCAGGGATGTTCTCTGTTTAGTGAGTCCTCCAGATCAGAGGCAGTAGGGAGGACCAGGGATGTTCTCTGTTTAGTGAGTCCTCCAGATCAGAGGCAGTAGGGAGGACCAGGGATGTTCTCTGTTTAGTGAGTCCTCCAGATCAGAGGCAGTAGGGAGGACCAGGGATGTTCTCTGTTTAGTGAGTCCTCCAGATCAGAGGCAGTAGGGATGACCAGGGATGTTCTCTGTTTAGTGAGTCCTCCAGATCAGAGGCAGTAGGGATGACCAGGGATGTTCTCTGTTTAGTGAGTCCTCCAGATCAGAGGCAGAGGGAGTGAGGGATGACTCTGTTTAGTGAGTCCTCCAGATCAGAGGAAGTAGGGATGACTGTTCTCTGTTTAGTGAGTCCTCCAGATCAGAGGCAGTAGGGATGACCAGGGATGTTCTCTGTTTAGTGAGTCCTCCAGATCAGAGGCAGTAGGGATGACCAGGGATGTTCCTCTGTTTAGTGAGTCCTCCAGATCAGAGGCAGTAGGGATGACCAGGGATGTTCTCTGTTTAGTGAGTCCTCCAGATCAGAGGCAGTAGGGAGGACCAGGGATGTTCTCTGTTTAGTGAGTCCTCCAGATCCAGAGGCAGTAGGGAGGACCAGGGATGTTCTCTGTTTAGAGGCAGTAGGGAGGACCAGGGATGTTCTCTGTTTAGTGAGTCCTCCAGATCAGAGGCAGTAGGGATGACCAGGGATGTTCTCTGTTTAGTGAGTCCTCCAGATCAGAGGCAGTGGTGATGACCAGGGATGTTCTCTGTTTAGTGAGTCCTCCAGATCAGAGGCAGTAGGGAGGACCAGGGATGTTCTCTGTTTAGTGAGTCCTCCAGATCAGAGGCAGTAGGGAGGACCAGGGATGTTCTCTGTTTAGTGAGTCCTCCAGATCAGAGGCAGTAGGGAGGACCAGGGATGTTCTCTGTTTAGTGAGTCCTCCAGATCAGAGGCAGTAGGGAGGACCAGGGATGTTCTCTGTTTAGTGAGTCCTCCAGATCAGAGGCAGTAGGGATGACCAGGGATGTTCTCTGTTTAGTGAGTCCTCCAGATCAGAGGAAGTAGGGATGACCAGGGATGTTCTCGGTTTAGTGAGTCCTCCAGATCAGAGACAGTAGGGATGACCAGGGATGTTCTCTGTTTAGTGAGTCCTCCAGATCAGAGGCAGTAGGGATGACCAGGGATGTTCTCTGTTTAGTGAGTCCTCCAGATCAGAGGAAGTAGGGATGACCAGGGATGTTCTCTGTTTAGTGAGTCCTCCAGATCAGAGGAAGTAGGGATGACCAGGGATGTTCTCTGTTTAGTGAGTCCTCCAGATCAGAGGCAGTAGGGAGGACCAGGAATGTTCTCTGTTTAGTGAGTCCTCCAGATCAGAGGCAGTAGGGAGGACCAGGGATGTTCTCTGTTTAGTGAGTCCTCCAGATCAGAGGCAGTAGGGATGACCAGGGATGTTCTCTGTTTAGTGAGTCCTCCAGATCAGAGGCAGTAGGGATGACCAGGGATGTTCTCTGTTTAGTGAGTCCTCCAGATCAGCGGCATTAGGGATGACCAGGGATGTTCTCTGTTTAGTGAGTCCTCCAGATCAGAGGCAGTAGGGATGACCAGGGATGTTCTCTGTTTAGTGAGTCCTCCAGATCAGAGGCAGTAGGGACCAGGGATGTTCGGTTGATAAGTGTGTGAATTGGACTATTTTCCTGTCCTGCTAAGAATAAAAAATGTAACAAGTACTTTTGGGTGTCAGGGAAAATGTAATGAGTAAAAAGTATAATATTTTCTTAAGGAATGTAGTGAGGTAAAAGTAATCAAAAATATAAATAGTAATGTACAGATAACCCCAAAAAACTACTTAAGTACTTTACACCACTGCCAAGAACCCGATGGTCACTCTGACAGAGCTCCAGAGTTCCTCTGTGGAGATGGGAGAACCTTCCAGAAGGACAACCATCTCTGCACCAATCAGGCCTTTATGGTAGAGTGGCCAGACGGAAGCCACTCCTCAGTAAAAGGCACATGACAGCCCACTTGGAGTTTACCAAAAGGCACCTAAAGACGCTCAGAGCATGAGAAACAAGATTCTCTGGTCCGATGAAACCAAGATAGAACGCTCTGCCCTGAATACCAAGCGTCCCGTCTGGAGGAAACCTGGCACCATCCCCAGGGTGAAGCATGGTGGGGGCAGCATCATGCTGTGGGGATGTTTTTCAACAGCAGGGACTGGGAGACTAGTCAGGATCGAGGGAAAGATGAAGGTAGCAAAGTACAGAGAGATCCTTGATGAAAACCTGCTCCAGAGCACTCAGGACCTCAGACTGGGGTGAAGGATCACCTTCCAACAGGACAACTACCCTAAGCACATAGCCAAGACAAGGCAGGAGTGGGTTTGGGACAAGTCTCTGAATGTCCTTGAGTGGCACAGCCAGAACCCAGATTTGAAGTTCTCTGGAGAGACCTGAAAATAGCTGTGCAGCAATGCTCCCCATCCAACCTGACAGAGCTTGAGAGGATCTGCAGAGAAGAATGGAAGAAACTCCCCAAATACAGGTGTGCCAAGCTTGTAGCGTCATACCCAAGAAGACTCGAGGCTGTAATCGCTGCCAAAGGCGCTTCAACAAAGTACTGAGTGAAGGTCTGAATACTGATGTAAATGTGATATTTTAGTTATTCATTTATTTTCTACATTTGCTGCAAACATTCATTATGGGATGTTGTGTGTAGATTAACGAGGGGAAAAGGCTGTAACGTAACAAAATGTGGAAAAAGTTGAGAGGGTCTGAATTACTTTCCGTAGGCACTGCATATACTGTATTGTAATCACGGCTCATCCTATATAACTCCTGTCCATACACACCATTATATACAGTATGTGTGTGTTTACACACAGTACAAGTCAAACGCTTGGAGGCTTAATACTCATTCAAGAATTTTTTTACTAAGAATCTAAAAATAGATTGATTTGTTTAACACAAGCTGCTACTAACACAGCTGAATGGAGGGTAGCTAGCTGTTACTACACACTGCTGAATGGAGGGTAGCTAGCTGTTACTAACACGGCTGAATGGAGGGGAGCTAGCTGTTAGTAACACAGCTGAATGGAGGGTAGTTAGCTGTTACTAACACAGCTGAATGGAGGGTAGTTAGCTGTTACTAACACAGCTGAATGGAGGGTAGTTAGCTGTTACTAACACAGCTGAATGGAGGGTAGTTAGCTGTTACTAACACAGCTGAATGGAGGGTAGTTAGCTGTTACTAACACAGCTGAATGGAGGGTAGTTAGCTGTTACTAACACAGCTGAATGGAGGGTAGTTAGCTGTTACTAACACAGCTGAATGGAGGGTAGTTAGCTGTTACTAACACAGCTGAATGGAGGGTAGTTAGCTGTTACTAACACAGCTGAATGGAGGGTAGTTAGCTGTTACTAACACAGCTGAATGGAGGGTAGCTAGCTGTTACTAACACAGCTGAATGGAGGGTAGTTAGCTGTTACTAACACAGCTGAATGGAGGGTAGTTAGCTGTTACTAACACAGCTGAATGGAGGGGAGCTAGCTGTTACTAACACAGCTGAATGGAGGGTAGTTAGCTGTTACTAACACAGCTGAATGGAGGGTAGTTAGCTGTTACTAACACAGCTGAATGGAGGGTAGCTAGCTGTTACTAACACAGCTGAATGGAGGGTAGCTAGCTGTTACTAACACAGCTGAATGGAGGGTAGTTAGCTGTTACTAACACAGCTGAATGGAGGGTAGTTAGCTGCTAGTAACACAGCTGAATGGAGGGTAGTTAGCTGTTACTAACACAGCTGAATGGAGGGTAGTTAGCTGTTACTAACACAGCTGAATGGAGGGTAGCTAGCTGTTACTAACACAGCTGAATGGAGGGTAGTTAGCTGTTACTAACACAGCTGAATGGAGGGTAGTTAGCTGTTACTAACACAGCTGAATGGAGGGTAGCTAGCTGTTACTAACACAGCTGAATGGAGGGTAGTTAGCTGTTACTAACACAGCTGAATGGAGGGTAGTTAGCTGTTACTAACACAGCTGAATGGAGGGTAGTAAGCTGTTACTAACACAGCTGAATGGAGGGTAGTTAGCTGTTACTAACACAGCTGAATGGAGGGTAGCTAGCTGTTACTAACACGGCTGAATGGAGGGTAGCTAGCTGTTACTAACACGGCTGAATGGAGGGTAGCTAGCTGTTACTAACACGGCTGAATGGAGGGTAGCTAGCTGTTAATAACACAGCTGAATGGAGGGTAGCTAGCTGCTAGTAACACAGCTGAATGGAGGGTAGCTAGCTGTTACTAGCACACAGCTGAATGGAGGGTAGCTAGCTGTTAGTAACACGGCTGAATGGAGGGTAGCTAGCTGTTACTAACACAGCTGAATGGAGGGTAGTTAGCTGTTACTAACACAGCTGAATGGAGGGTAGTTAGCTGTTACTAACACACTGCTGAATGGAGGGTAGCTAGTTGTTACTAACACAGCTGAATGGAGGGTAGTTAGCTGTTACTAACACAGCTGAATGGAGGGTAGTTAGCTGTTACTAACACACTGCTGAATGGAGGGTAGCTAGCTGTTACTAACACAGCTGAATGGAGGGTAGCTAGCTGTTACTAACACAGCTGAATGGAGGGTAGGTAGCTGTTACTAACACAGCTGAATGGAGGGTAGGTAGCTGTTACTAACACAGCTGAATGGAGGGTAGGTAGCTGTTACTAACACAGCTGAATGGAGGGTAGCTAGCTGTTAGTAACACAGCTGAATGGAGGGTAGGTAGCTGTTACTAACACAGCTGAATGGAGGGGAGCTAGCTGTTACTAACACTGCTGAATGGAGGGTAGTTGGAGCTGAATAGGGCTGTCACACACGTCTATTCTCCCCACCAGGACCCATTTGTTCCTCCGGCCCGCCCCTCTGCCCCCCCCTCCCCCACGGCCAGGTCAGAGTCATGTTCAAAGAACGGGTCGACGTCTGTGTGTGTGTCTAGAGGACACTGATCACATGCAGCCTGACCGCATGGCCCCCTCTAATGACCCGGGTGCTCTACTAAATACGAGGGGCGAAGACGGGCCTCGTTTCGGAAGTGAGGCGAGCGCTGGGCTATTGTCCTTTTGGGGCTTGTAACCCATGAGCCCCCCTCCTGCTTTACTCAGACAACCCCGCCCCAACATCAGACCTGCTGTTTGGTCATCCGCACCTGCCAGCAATTGCTAATAACCCATCCGCAACCACCCGACAATATGTGATAAAGTGAAAATCTGTGGTCCGCATTCGACCGTAACCCGCTAATATAGAAATTGCAGTGTACAGTCTGACGGTGGAGCAACTTTATTTTTTAAATATTTTTTTTTAGACAGGCCTGTGAACATTTGGGACATTCAGTAGGCTATTAGTCAGTCAACTTGTCTATAATACAATACACACGAGCTCGTCTTCTGTCATTACTTGTGGCCCTAGAATATTAAAACATTTTGCTCACTCCGAATGTCATAAATCCATAGAATGAATGCTTCTATATGGTCGACGTCGGTAAAACGTTATCTTTCATCTCTGCTTCTTTCGCACAGCAAATACATTTAGGGACCGGGGAGAAAGTGCAATGGCTAGACCTATAGTTAACATTATTATGAGGCTATGTGAGAGGTTATAGACCTATAGTTAACATTATTATAAGGCTATGTGAGAGGTTATATTAACATTATTATGAGGCTATGAGGTTATATTAACATTATTATGAGGCTATGTGAGGGGTTATATTGACATTATGAGGCTATGTGAGGAGTATATTAACATTATTATATTAACATTATTATGAGGCTATGTGAGGGGTTATATTGACATTATGAGGCTATGTGAGGAGTTATATTAACATTGAGGCTATGTGAGGGGTTATATTAACATTATGAGGCTATGTGAGAGGTTATATTGACATTATGAGGCTATGTGAGAGGTTATATTAACATTATGAGGCTATGTGAGGGGTTATATTGACATTATGAGGCTTATATTAACATTATGAGGCTATATTAACATAAGTGCTAGGGGGTTATATTGACATTATGAGGCTATGTGAGGGGTTATATTGACATTATGAGGCTATGTGAGGGGTTATAGACCATCAGTCAGAGTCCAGATCTCGACTGCTATTCCATTTAACCCATCTGAACAGTAGCCTTCAGTTCCTTCAATGTGCCATTTTGAAGTCCCCATCTTGTGACTGTCGAATGTGTATAGCGCCTCACAATCATCACACATAAAATCATATCATAATTTCATGACCCTAAACCCACACCGCCCTGTAGATATAACCGCGAGGACTACGGGTTTATGAGTCAACACACATGAGGTGCATACTGTATGTGTGTTGGAACAAAGGGCCAGGCATGACTGTGTTTTAAGCTGCAGGGCTGACCGTTTGGTCACCTGACCTCAGCTAACCCCCCAATCTATTCTTTTAGAGGGGGAAGGGAGGGGACAGAGGGAGGGGAAAGGGGGGGAGGATGGATGGAGGGGTGTGGAAGAGGGGAGATGAGTGAGACGGAGAGAGGTGAGGAGGGTGGCGGAGGGGGTGGAAGGGAGAATAGGATGGAGGGAGGGGGTGTGGAGAGAGGGAATGGACGGAGAGAGGGAGGAGGGAGGGGGTAGGAGAGGGAATGGAGGGAGGGGGTGTGGAGGAGAGGGAGATGGTGAGAGAGGGAATGGAGGGTGGCCGGGGGGGGAGGAGGGGTGTGGAGAGATGGTGAGAGAAGGTGAGAGAAGGAGAGAGATGGTGAGAGAGAAGGAAAGAGAAGGTGAGAGATGGTGAGAGAGAAGGAAAGAGAAGGTGAGAGAAGGTGAGAGAAGGATAGAGAAGGTGAGAGAGAAGGAGAGAAAAGGTGAGAGATGGTGAGAGAGAAGGAGAGAGAAGGAGAGAGAAGGAGAGAGAAGGTGAGAGAAGGTGAGAGAAGGTGAGAGAAGGTGAGAGAAGGTGAGAGAAGGAGAGAGAAGGATAGAGAAGGTGAGAGATGGTGAGAGAAGGAGAGAGAAGGTGAGAGAAGGAGAGAGAAGGAGAGAGAAGGAGAGAGATGGTGAGAGAAGGAAAGAGAAGGAAAGAGAAGGAGAGAGAAGGTGAGAGAGAAGGAAAGAGAAGGTGAGAGAAGGTGAAAGAAGGAAAGAGAAGGAGAGAGAAGGTGAGAGAGAAGGAAAGAGAAGAGAGAGAAGGAAGGAGAGAAGGTGAGAGAAGGTGAGAGAAGGAAAGAAGGAGAGAGAGAAGGTGAGAGAGAGAGAAGGAGAAGAGAGAAGGTGAGAGAAGGAGAGAAGGAGAGAGAGGAGAGAGAGGAGAGAGAAGGTGAGAGATGGTGAGAGAAGGAGAGAGAAGGAGAGAGAAGGTGAGAGAAGGTGAGAGAAGGTGAGAGAAGGAAAGAAGGAGAGAGAGAGAAGAAGGAGAGAAGGAGAGGATAGAGAAGGTGAGAGATGGTGAGAGAATGAGAGAGAAGGTGAGAGAAGGAGAGAGAAGGAGAGAGAAGGAGAGAGATGGTGAGAGAAGGAAAGAGAAGGAAAGAGAAGGAGAGAGAAGGTGAGAGAGAAGGAAAGAGAAGGTGAGAGAAGGTGAAAGAAGGAAAGAGAAGGAGAGAGAAGGTGAGAGAGAAGGAAAGAGAAGGTGAGAGAAGGAAGAGAGAAGGAAAGAAGGAGAGAAGGTGAGAGAAGGTGAGAAGGTGGAGAAGGTGAGAGAAGGTGAGAGAAGGTGAGAGAAGGAGAGAGAAGGAGAGAGAAGGAGAGAGAAGGTGAGAGATGGTGAGAGAAGGAGAGAAGGTGAGAGAAGGAGAGAGAAGGAGAGAGATGGTGGTGAGAGAGAAGGAAAGAGAAGGAGAGAGATGGTGAGAGAAGGAGAGAGAAGGATAGAGAAGGTGAGAGAAGGATAGAGAAGGAGAGAGAAGGTGAGAGAAGGTGAGAGAAGGAGAGAGAAGGAAAGAGAAGGTGAGAGAAGGAGAGAGAAGGAAAGAGAAGGTGAGAGAGGAAAGAGAAGGTGAGAGAAGGAGAGAGAAGGAAAGAGAAGGTGATAGAGAAGGATAGAGAAGGTGAGAGAAGGAGAGAGAAGGAAAGAGAAGGTGAGAGAAGGATAGAGAAGGTGAGAGATAGTGAGCTGGCGTGACATGCTGAGATCAGGATGAATGGGTAGCGGCTCTCGGTGGCTGAGATTGCTTTATAGCATTTCATTTGGTTTGTTCCACTGCTTGGGTGAGCACAGCCTCGGTTATGGATTTCTATTCTAATGCGCTGGAGCAGGCGCTGAGAGAGGCCAATGAGGCAGCTGCTGGAGCAGGGGGGACCTATGCGCAGGGGGCCTGATCAATAGGACAGGGCTGGGGAGGGGGGATGGGACGGGGCTGAGGAGGAGGAGGCAGGGCTGAGCTAGGGTACAGCGCTGGGGTAAGGGAGGGCTGGGGAATGGGATATGGGGCTGGTGAAGAGGGTAGAGGGTTGGAATAGGGCTGAGTCTGGGGATAGGGAAGGGAGAGTGGTGGGCAGCAGGCTCTTGCCAAAACAGAGGTATCATGTATGCTTGCTTACGGCTATGCTAAATGTACAGCCTACTAATGGCAACCACAGACAGCTCCAGAGAGTCAACTCTCCACCTATTGTCAACAGATACACAAAGGAGTAAAGTGACGACAATGTCAGCAGACATATATTAAAGGGATCAATACTTAACCAGTCAGAACTCCTGGATACCATTTGATTGTCCCTGCGTTCAGTTTGAAGGTGGTTTCTGGAACCATTGCTAGGAACAATTAGCGTATTAGCCCTAACAATAACTGAAGCTTGATTTCCTTCAATGGTTTTCTTCGTTTTTTTTTTTTTTAGAGGAGAAACACAGCTATGACACGATTGGTTTCATTGTGACATCATAAAGGTGCATTCCATTCATTCATTGTGACATCATAAAGATGCATTCCATTCATTCATTGTGACATCATAAAGGTGCATTCCATTCATTCATTGTGACATCATAAAGGTGCATTCCATTCATTCATTGTGACATCATAAAGGTGCATTCCAGATTCAAGTTGCATTAGTCATATGCACGGCAAACATCGTCCAAACGAAATGCTTCCTTGCAGGTTCCTTCGACAATACGAAATGATACAATTTAAGAATATGAACATAAAGTAAATGGCAGAATAGAATACATATTTTAGTATAAATATAATACAGGAAGGCACAAGTGTAGAAATGGAGCAGTATACCAAGTGTCTGGTGGCAGCGGTAGTGATGTGTTCTTAGGTGCAGAGAATCAGAGCAGATGGTCAGTCCACTTCAAGTGTTAAGCAGTCTGATGGCTTGTAGATAAAACTGTCTCTGTCTCCCGACGGTGAGGGAGTGAACAGCTCATGGCTGGGGTCTGCCCGACGGTGAGGGGCTGGGGTCTGCCCGACGGTGAGGGGCTGGGGTCTGCCCGACGGTGAGGGGCTGGGGTCTGCCCGACGGTGAGGGGCTGGGGTCTGCCCGACGGTGAGGGAGTGAACAGCTCGTGGCTGGGGTGTGTGGAGTCCTTGATGATGCTTTGTGCCTTCGTCAGGTACCGATTTGAGTAGATGTCACGGATGGTTGGAAGCATGATCCCAGTGATGTACTGGATGCAGAGGAACTTAAAACTGCTGACTCTCTCTACTGCAGTCCCGTTGATGTGGATCTGGGCGTGTTCCCTCTGCTTCCTGAAGTAAACAATCAACTCCTTTGTTTTGCTGATGTTGAAGGAGAGGATGTTGTCATGGCACCACAATGCCAGTTCACTTACCACCTCCCCATTGGCTGACTTGTCGTTGTTGGTTATCAAGTCTACAACCGTGGTGTCGTCAGTAAACGTGATGATGGAGTTAGTGTCGTGCAAAGCCACGCAGTCGTGGGTGAACAAGGAGTACAGCAGAGGGCTGAGGACACACCCCTGGGGGGCCCCTGAATTAGTGTGGGGGAGGTGTTGTTGCCAATCGTCACAGCCTGGAGTCTGCCCATCAGGAAGTCCAAGATCCAGTTGCAAAGTGTGGTCCCCAGACCCAGTGCTTTGAACATGGTGTCAAACATGGAGGGAACAATCGTGTTGAACGCTGAGCTGTAGTCAATGAAAAGCATTCTCAAGTACCTCTTTTTCAGATGTGTTACGGCCGTGTGAATAGCGATGGAAATGGCATCTTCCATGGATCTGTTGGTAAATTGGAGTGGGTCCAGTGTGCCTGGCAGGCTGGCCTTGCTGTGGGCCATGACCAGTCTCCTCGGAGCACTTCATGATGACCTGAGGTGAGTGTGATGGGACGATAGTCATTTGGGCATGTCGCCTTGTTTTTCTTGGGCACTGGGACAATGGTGGTCTCCTCAAAAGCAGGTGGGGACAGGTTGAAGATGTCAGAGAAGACGCCCGCCAGCTGGCACACGCTGAGGACAAGGACGCCATCTGGGACACATACCATCAACGCAAGACCAACTCAGGCTTGGGATGAGATTCTGAATGATCATCTTGAGAGAATTTGCACTCAGCATAATGAAAATAATTAAGGTTAAGTTTTAATTTGTCGTCCAACTATTAATTTTGTCATATTGTACATCGACTCTTACACTACATACTCATACTAATTTTATCGTATCATTAAAAACAAAGAAAATATGCCTTAACTGACAATTGGTCTAAAGCAGAAACCTAATGGGAATTCACGAGCACCACAATGCTTATTCCACCCATGCTCTACCAAGGTTTTCCCAGTACACACCTTTTAGCCTACACAAGCTTTGACGCTGGGTCAACTGCGGGTCGTCCTATGGGACTCCCAATCACGGCCGGTTGTGAGTGGCGCAGCGGTCGAAGCACCTCAGTGCCAGAGGCGTCACTACAAAACATCGAGCTTCAATCAGTCCATACTACTTCATGGTATGACAACACACCAGCAGGTTCCTTTATTACAGGTCTCACCACCACCGATCATGACCCCCCCCCCCTTCCAGGCCAGAGAACAGGTTGATCTAAAGCTGACCTCCCTCCTACACACACACAGCAGGTACCATGGCTAGAACAGAAACACACACAGAGGCAGGTGAATTGACCTCCCAGTGACCTCTAGCTACAGCACAGTCTGTCCGCCCACAGACCTGTACACACCATTATACACACTAAACCACCAACACGATACATTACAACTTTAGCAAAAATTGCATTTTGAAAAGCCAAAAATATTTTGTTTAAACCAAAATATGTTTTATTTTACCCCTTTTTCTCCCCAACTTTGTGATTACGATCTTGTCTCATCGCTGTAACTCCCCAAAGGGCTCGGGAGGCGAAGGTCGAGTCATGCGACCTCCGAAACATGATCCGTCAAACCGCGCTCCTTCTTATCACCCGCACGCTGAACCAGGAAGCCGTCTGTGTCGGAGGAAACGTTGTTGAACTGACGACCGGTGGTCAGCCTGCAGGAGCCCGGCCCGCCACAAGGAGTCGCTACAGTGCGATGAGCAAAGTAAAGCACCCCCTGGCCAAACCCTCCCCTAACCCGGACGACGCTGGGCCAATTGTGGGCCTGTTGTGATACAGCCCGGGATTGAACCAGGGTCTGTGGTGACGCCTCTAGCACTGCGACTCGGGTGGCCCGGACCAGAACTATCCTTGTTTATATTAATATCAAACCTCAATTCTCGGTGAGTTCAACTTAGCCTTGAAGCATGTGTGTCCCGTAGACAGTCTTGAGACCCTGCACTACCCTACTAATTACAGAGACCCCCCACTACCCTACTAATTACACAGAGACCCTGCACTACCCTACTAATTACACAGAGACCCTGCACTACCCTACTAATTACAGAGACCCTGCACTACCCTACTAATTACACAGAGACCCTGCACTACCCTACTAATTACACAGAGACCCTGCACTACCCTACTAATTACACAGAGACCCTGAACTACCCTACTAATTACAGAGACCCTGCACTACCCTACTAATTACACAGAGACCCTGCACTACCCTACTAATTACAGAGACCCTGAACTACCCTACTAATTACACAGAGACCCTAAACTACCCTACTAATTACACAGAGACCCTAAACTACCCTACTAATTACAGAGACCCTGCACTACCCTACTAATTACAGAGACCCTGCACTACCCTACTAATTACAGAGACCCTGCACTAACCTACTAATTACACAAAGACCCTGCACTACCCTACTAATTACACAGAGACCCTGCACTACCCTACTAATTACAGAGACCCTGAACTACCCTACTAATTACAGAGACCCTGCACTACCCTACTAATTACAGAGACCCTGCACTACCCTACTAATTACACAAAGACCCTGCACTACCCTACTAATTACACAGAGACCCTGCACTACCCTACTAATTACAGAGACCCTGAACTACCCTACTAATTACAGAGACCCTGCACTACCCTACTAATTACAGAGACCCTGCACTACCCTACTAATTACAGAGACCCTGCACTACCCTACTAATTACAGAGACCCTGAACTACCCTACTAATTACAGAGACCCTGAACTACCCTACTAATTACACAGAGACCCTGCACTACCCTACTAATTACAGAGACCCTGCACTACCCTACTAATTACAGAGACCCTGCACTACCCTAATAATTAGAGAGAGCAGAGAGAGAGAGAGAGCAGAGAGAGAGAGAGAGCAGAGAGAGCAGAGAGAGAGAGAGAGAGCAGAGAGAGAAAGAGAGCAGAGAGAGAAGCAGAAACCCCGAGAGCAGTTTCATCCAGAGAGAACAGTGAGGATCTCAGTGAGAGAGGCAGGCAGAGAGAGGCAGGCAGACTCTCCAGGCAGAGAGAGGCAGGCAGAGAGAGGCAGGCAGAGAGAGGCAGGCAGAGAGAGGCAGGCAGAGAGAGGCAGGCAGAGAGAGGCAGGCAGAGAGAGGCAGAGAAAAAATATGCATGAAGGCAGCAGAAACCCCGCTGCAGTTTCATCCATTAACAGAGGATTGTTCTGCCTCTCTCTCTCGCACCCTTCACCCTCTCACTCCTCCACTTCCTCTCTCCCTGCCTCTCTCTCTCTCGCTCTGCCTGCCTCTCTCTCTCTGCCTGCCTCCTCTCACTCTGCCTGCCTCTCCTCTCACTCCTCTCTCCCTACCTGCCTCTCTCTCTCCCTACCTACCTCTCACTCTCTCTCTCCCTACCTCTCACTCTCTCTCTCCCTACCTACCTCTCACTCTCTCTCTCCCTACCTCTCACTCTCTCTCTCTCTACCTCTCACCCTACCTCTCCCTACCTCTCACTCTCTCTCTCCCTACCTCTCACTCTCTCTCTCCCTACCTACCTCTCACTCTCTCTCTCCCTACCTACCTCTCACTCTCTCTCTCCCTACCTACCTCTCACTCTCTCTCTCCCTACCTACCTCTCACTCTCTCTCTCCCTACCTACCTCTCCTCTCTCTCTCCCCCTACCTCTCACTCTCTCTCTGCCTACCTACCTCTCTCTCTCTCTCTCTCCTACCTCCCTCTCCCTCTCTCTCTCCCTACCTACCTCTCCTCTCTCTCGCTCCTCCTAGAGTTGGTGTTTAATACCTACCTCTCACTCTCTCTCTCCCTACCTACCTCTCACTCTCTCTCTCCCTACCTACCTCTCACTCTAACTCTCTCACAAATTACCTCTCACTCTCTCTCTCCCTACCTCTCAGAGGAGGGAACTCTCTCTAAAGACTCTCACCCTACCTCTCACCCTACATCTCCCTCTCACAGCCTCTCTCACAGACAAGTCTTCAGTTCTCTCTCACAAACAATATACTATTTAAATCATCTCCACACTTTCTCATACAGGGTAACAAGAAGAATAACTAAATCTCAGAAAATGGAAGTGATCACACTTTAATCAAATAGTTCTAGTCAACAGGTCAGAGGATACATTCAATTAGAGTCCATCTCCCCTTTGTTTCATCTTGGAATTATCTCTATCCCCTTCCTTCTCCTCTCCCAGCATTCCTCCCAGCTCTCCCCTTCCTCTCTCCTCTCCCCTTCCTCTCTCTCCCCTTCCTCTCTCCCCGTTCCTCTCCCCTTCCTCTCTCCCCTTCCTCTCCCCTTCCTCTCCCTTCTCTCCCCTCCCTCTCCCCTTCCCTCTGGTCCAAAGCTCCCCTTCCCTCTCCCCTTCCTCTCCCAGACTCTCCCCATCCTCTGGGTCTCCCCTCTCCCCTTCCCCTCTCCATTCAAGGTCCAAATAAACCTGTCCAGAAGCTATCAGAACTCCTCTGGTACTCCCCTTCCTCTCTCTCAGTCTGACAACTTCCTGTCTCCTCTCCCTTCCACCTTTCACATTCCTCACAACCCACCCCAGCTTCCACACTCCTCTCCAGCCTTCCCTCCTCCCCCAGCCTCTCTCCCTCCCCTTCCTCTCACCTCTCCCTTCCAACTCTCCTGCTCCCCTTCTTCTCCCCTCCCCAGTCTTTAAAACAATCATCAGGAGTGCCCTTCCTCTCTAAGCTCCCCTTCCTGTCTCAATCTCCCCTTCCTCTTCCCTCCAGCATCCTCTCTCCTCTCCCCTTCCTCTCTCCTCTCCCCTTCCTCTCTCCTCTCCCCTTCCTCTCTCCTCTCCCCTTCCTCTCTCCTCTCCCCTTCCTCTCTCCTCTCCCCTTCCTCTCCTCTCCTCCCCCCCCCGTGTACCCCTCTCCCCCCCCCAACCGTCATATCCCCTTCCTCTCTCCTTCCTCTCTCCTCCCCCTTCCTCTCTCCTCTCCCCTGCCTCTATCCACTCTCTCCCTGTACCCTCTGCCTGCCTCTCTCTCTCTCGCTCTGCCTGCCTCTCTCTCTCTCGCTCTGCCTGCCTCTCTCTCTCTCGCTCTGCCTGCCTCTCTCTCTCTCGCTCTGCCTGCCTCTCTCTCTCTCGCTCTGCCTGCCTCTCTCTCTCTCGCTCTGCCTGCCCCTCTATCCCTCGCTCTGCCTGCCCTCTCCCGTATCCCTCTGCCTGCCTCTCTCTCGCTCCTCTGCCCCTCTCTCTATCCCTGCTCCCCTGCCTCTCTCCCCTGCTCGCCCCTCCTCTCTCCTCTCCCTCGCTCTGCCTCTCTATCCCCTGTAGCCCCTGCCTGCCTCTCTCTCGCTCGCTCTGCCTGCCTGCCTCTCTCTCGCTCGCTCTGCCTCTCTCTCTCTCTCTCTCGCTCGCTCTGCCTCTCTCTCTCTCTCTCGCTCGCTCTGCCTGCCTGCCTCTCTCTCGCTCGCTCTGCCTGCCTGCCTCTCTCTCGCTCGCTCTGCCTGCCTGCCTCTCTCCCTCGCCCTGCCCCTCTCTCTCGCCGCTCTGCCTGCCTCCGCTCTGCCTGCATATCCCCTGTACCCCCCGTCAAACTGTTCGTGTTTTCTTGTGGTTAAAAACTTTTACGTGAAAAGAAGGTACCTATACATCCCAGCATAGTAAGACATATTATATCCCAAACAATCAACCTTTTGAGCAGAGCCAAGAGAAGCGTAAACAAATATTATCTTTTGAAAACTCCATTGATCCTATACCTTTAATACATCGAGATCCATTTTAATGACATTGTATCTATATCCCATTTGCTGCTCCCTGGTTTTAAAATGTAATTTAATAAACTAAAAAGGACGACCATGTTTTCTTTTGTTGTTGTTGCTCTCCACTACTCTTCATCTTCTGGAAGAAAAAAAAGATAGAGATGGATCGCTCGCTGAACTCTGCCTGCCTTGAAATTAAATCATCTGCCTGCCTCTCTCTCGCTCGCTCTGCCTGCCAGTCTCTCTCGCACGCTCTGCCTGCCTTATACCAGGTAGAGCTCTGCCTGCCTGTTATACCTCTAGCCTGCCTCTTATACCAGCTCTGCCTGCCTCAGTTATCGCTAGAGCCTGCCTCAGTTATACCAGCTCTGCCTGCCTCAGTTATACCAGGTAGAGCACAGCCTCAGTTATCCAGGTAGAGCACAGCCTCTTATACGCTCTGCCTGCCTCTTATACCAGGTAGAGCCTGCTCAGTTATACTCAGGTCTGCCTGCCTACAGTTATACCAGGTCTGCACAGCCTCTTATACCAGGTAGCCTGCACTCTCTCTCAGCTATGCCTGCCTCTCTCTACAGCTATGCCAGGTAGAGCACAGCTCTGTTATACCAGGTAGCCTGCCTCTCTCTCGCTTGCCTGCCTCTCTCTCTCGGTGCCACAGCTCTCGCTCTGCCTGCCTATACCTGCCTGCCTCTATCGCTCTGCCTGCCTCAGTTATGCCTGCCTCTCTCTCAGCTCAGTTATACCAGGTCCACAGCTCCCCTTATACTCTCCTCTCCCCACGCTTTCCCTCCACGCTCTCTCTCTCTGCCTGCCTCTCTCTCAGTCTATACCAGGTCTCCTCCAGTCTCCCCAGGTAGAGCTCTCTCCAGTTTTCCCTCCTCAGTTATACCAGGTAGAGCCTCCCTCTCAGCTAAACCAGGTAGAGTTGGTGTTTAATCATAGCTAACAACTGACACACACATCCATTCTCCTGACAAGACAGTTGATCACCCAATAACACCTCACAAATTAATAATCACAAAAAACTGCTGAGGGAACTAGAGAGAGGAGGGAACGAGAGGAGGAGAAGGTAAAGACTGATGAGGAGGAGGGCTAGAGTTATACCAGGTAGAGCACATCTCCTTTCATAGCCTGAAGACAGTTCAGTTCAGTTCTCTCTTAAAAACAATATACTATTTAAATCATCTGCCACACTTTCTCATATAGGGTAACAAGAAGAATAACTAAATATGAGAAAATAGAAGTGATCAGGATTTTAATCAAATAGTTCTAGTCAACAGGTAAGAGGATACATTCAATTAGAGTCCATATGTTTGTTTCATCTTGGAATTATAAAACTATACCGACGTTTCCCAAGCCAGCATATATAGAGAGCAATAACCCAGCTCTTAGGTAGCCAGCTACAGTTATACCAGGTAGAGCTCTAGCTACAGTTATACCAGGCTCTAGAGCACAGCTGTTATACCAGGTAGGCACAGCTACAGTTATACCGGGTAGAGCACAGCTGTGTCTGTGGGGCAGGTCTAGGCACAGCTGTGTCTGTACCAGGTAGGACCAGACTCAGTAGTCCAAAGCACACTGATACACCCTGAAACACACACTGTAAACCCCCCCCCCAATAACACACAGAAACACAGACTGTACCTGACTCTTTAAAACAATCATCAGGAGTGCTTCCTAAAGTTATACCAGGGTCAGCCACAGCTGTTATACCAGAGTCTCCTCTTCCCATCCAGCATCCAGGCTATACCTGTTACCCCAGGTAGAGCACAGCTACAGTTACCCCAGGTAGAGCACAGTCATATCCCCTGTACCCCACGTATCCCCTGTACCAGCTCAGTATCCCCTGTACCCCACAGCTCAGTATCCCCTGGTACCCCACAGCTACAGTTATATCCCCTGTACCCCCATATCCCCTGTACCCCACAGCTACAGTTATATCCCCCGTAGAGCACAGCTCATTATCCCAGGTACCCCACAGCTACAGTTATACCCCAGCTGTATACCCCCGTAGTCACAGCCCCAGTACCCCCAGGTAGAGTCATATCCCCTGTACCCCCATACCAGGTAGAACACAGCTACAGTTATACCAGGTAGAGCACAGCTACAGTTATACCAGGTAGAGCACAGCTACAGTTATACCAGGTAGAGCACAGCTACAGTTATACCAGGTAGAGCACAGCTACAGTTATACCAGGTAGAGCACAGCTACAGTTATACCAGGTAGAGCACAGCTACAGTTATACCAGGTAGAGCACAGCTACAGTTATACCAGGTAGAGCACAGCTACAGTTATACCAGGTAGAGCACAGCTACAGTTATACCAGGTAGAGCACAGCTACAGTTATACCAGGTAGAGCACAGCTACAGTTATACCAGGTAGAGCACAGCTACAGTTATACCAGGTAGAGCACAGCTACAGTTATACCAGGTAGAGCACAGCTACAGTTATACCAGGTAGAGCACAGCTACAGTTATACCAGGTAGAGCACAGCTACAGTTATACCAGGTAGAGCACAGCTACAGTTATACCAGGTAGAGCACAGCTACAGTTATACCAGGTAGAACACAGCTACAGTTAAACCAGGTAGAGCACAGCTACAGTTATACCAGGTAGAGCACAGCTACAGTTATACCAGGTAGAGCACAGCTACAGTTATACCAGGTAGAGCACAGCTACAGTTATACCAGGTAGAGCACAGCTACAGTTATACCAGGTAGAGCACAGCTACAGTTATACCAGGTAGAGCACAGCTACAGTTATACCAGGTAGAGCACAGCTACAGTTATACCAGGTAGAGCACAGCTACAGTTATACCAGGTAGACCACAGCTACAGTTATACCAGGTAGAGCACAGCTACAGTTATACCAGGTAGAACACAGTTACAGTTATACCAGGTACATGCTAACGTCTCACCATTATAATAATAACCTCTTATTATAATGGTTATTATAATGGTGAGACGTTAGCATGTCTTGGTGGGTATGATATAAAAGGCTAACCTCCTCTTATTATAAAGGGGACTAACCCTTTAGGAGAGATGGGGACAGGAAGGCAGGGACTAACCCTTTAGGAGAGATGGGGACAGGAAGGCAGGGACTAACCCTTTAGGAGAGATGGGGACAGGAAGGTAGGGGACAGGAAGGCAGGGACTAACCCTTTAGGAGAGATGGGGACAGGAAGGCAGGGACTAATCCTTTAGGAGAGATGGGGACAGGAAGGCAGGGGACAGGAAGGCAGGGACTAAGCCTTTAGGAGAGATGGGGACAGGAAGGCAGGGACTAAGCCTTTAGGAGAGATGGGGACAGGAAGGCAGGGACTAACCCTTTAGGAGAGATGGGGACAGGAAGGCAGGGACTAACCCTTTAGGAGAGATGGGGACAGGAAGGCAGGGGACAGGAAGGCAGGGACTAACCCTTTAGGAGAGATGGGGACAGGAAGGCATGGGACAGGAAGGCAGGGACTAACCCTTTAGGAGAGATGGGGACAGGAAGGCAGGGACTAACCCTTTAGGAGAGATGGGGACAGGAAGGCAGGGACTAACCCTTTAGGAGAGATGGGGACAGGAAGGCAGGGACTAACCCTTTAGGAGAGATGGGGACAGGAAGGCAGGGACTAACCCTTTAGGAGAGATGGGGACAGGAAGGCAGGGGACAGGAAGGCAGGGACTAACCCTTTAGGAGAGATGGGGACAGGAAGGCAGGGACTAACCCTTTAGGAGAGATGGGGACAGGAAGGCAGGGACTAAGCCTTTAGGAGAGATGGGGACAGGAAAGCAGGGACTAACCCTTTAGGAGGGATGGGGACAGGAAGGCAGGGACTAACCCTTTAGGAGGGATGGGGACAGGAAGGCAGGGACTAACCCTTTAGGAGAGATGGGGACAGGAAGGCAGGGACTAACCCTTTAGGAGGGATGGGGACAGGAAGGCAGGGACTAACCCTTTAGGAGAGATGGGGACAGGAAGGCAGGGACTAACCCTTTAGGAGAGATGGGGACAGGAAGGCAGGGACTAACCCTTTAGGAGGGATGGGGACAGGAAGGCAGGGACTAACCCTTTAGGAGAGATGGGGACAGGAAGGCAGGGACTAACCCTTTAGGAGAGATGGGGACAGGAAGGCAGGGACTAACCCTTTAGGAGAGATGGGGACAGGAAGGCAGGGACTAACCCTTTAGGAGAGATGGGGACAGGAAGGTAGGGGACAGGAAAGCAGGGACTAACCCTTTAGGAGAGATGGGGACAGGAAGGCAGGGACTAACCCTTTAGGAGAGATGGGGACAGGAAGGCAGGGACTAACCCTTTAGGAGGGATGGGGACAGGAAGGCAGGGACTAACCCTTTAGGAGAGATGGGGACAGGAAGGCAGGGACTAACCCTTTAGGAGAGATGGGGACAGGAAGGCAGGGACTAACCCTTTAGGAGAGATGGGGACAGGAAGGCAGGGACTAACCCTTTAGGAGAGATGGGGACAGGAAGGTAGGGGGACAGGAAAGCAGGGACTAACCCTTTAGGAGAGATGGGGACAGGAAGGCAGGGACTAACCCTTTAGGAGGGATGGGGACAGGAAGGCAGGGACTAACCCTTTAGGAGAGATGGGGACAGGAAGGCAGGGACTAACCCTTTAGGAGAGATGGGGACAGGAAGGCAGGGACTAACCCTTTAGGAGAGATGGGGACAGGAAGGCAGGGACTAACCCTTTAGGAGAGATGGGGACAGGAAGGCAGGGACTAACCCTTTAGGAGAGATGGGGACAGGAAGGCAGGGACTAACCCTTTAGGAGAGATGGGGACAGGAAGGCAGGGACTAACCCTTTAGGAGAGATGGGGACAGGAAGGCAGGGACTAACCCTTTAGGAGAGATGGGGACAGGAAGGCAGGGACTAACCCTTTAGGAGAGATGGGGACAGGAAGGCAGGGACTAACCCTTTAGGAGAGATGGGGACAGGAAGGTAGGGGACAGGAAAGCAGGGACTAACCCTTTAGGAGAGATGGGGACAGGAAAGCAGGGACTAACCCTTTAGGAGGGATGGGGACAGGAAGGCAGGGACTAACCCTTTAGGAGAGATGGGGACAGGAAGGCAGGGACTAAGCCTTTAGGAGAGATGGGGACAGGAAGGCAGGGACTAACCCTTTAGGAGAGATGGGGACAGGAAGGCAGGGACTAACCCTTTAGGAGAGATGGGGACAGGAAGGCAGGGACTAACCCTTTAGGAGAGATGGGGACAGGAAGGCAGGGACTAACCCTTTAGGAGAGATGGGGACAGGAAGGCAGGGACTAAGCCTTTAGGAGAGATGGGGACAGGAAGGCAGGGACTAACCCTTTAGGAGAGATGGGGACAGGAAGGCAGGGACTAACCCTTTAGGAGAGATGGGGACAGGAAGGCAGGGACTAACCCTGTAGGAGAGATGGGGACAGGAAGGCTAAAGAAAGCAGGGACTAACCCTTTAGGAGAGATGGGGACAGGAAGGCAGGGGACAGGAAGGCAGGGACTAACCCTTTAGGAGAGATGGGGACAGGAAGGCAGGGACTAAGCCTTTAGGAGAGATGGGGACAGGAAGGCAGGGACTAACCCTTTAGGAGAGATGGGGACAGGAAGGCAGGGACTAACCCTTTAGGAGAGATGGGGACAGGAAGGCAGGGGACAGGAAGGCAGGGACTAACCCTTTAGGAGAGATGGGGACAGGAAGGCAGGGACTAACCCTTTAGGAGAGATGGGGACAGGAAGGCAGGGGACAGGAAGGCAGGGACTAACCCTGTAGGAGAGATGGGGACAGGAAGGCAGGGACTAACCCTTTAGGAGAGATGGGGACAGGAAGGCAGGGACTAACCCTTTAGGAGAGATGGGGACAGGAAGGCAGGGACTAACCCTTTAGGAGAGATGGGGACAGGAAGGCAGGGACTAACCCTTTAGGAGAGATGGGGACAGGAAGGCAGGGACTAACCCTTTAGGAGAGATGGGGACAGGAAGGTAGGGGACAGGAAAGCAGGGACTAACCCTTTAGGAGAGATGGGGACAGGAAAGCAGGGACTAACCCTTTAGGAGGGATGGGGACAGGAAGGCAGGGACTAACCCTTTAGGAGAGATGGGGACAGGAAGGCAGGGACTAAGCCTTTAGGAGAGATGGGGACAGGAAGGCAGGGACTAACCCTTTAGGAGAGATGGGGACAGGAAGGCAGGGACTAACCCTTTAGGAGAGATGGGGACAGGAAGGCAGGGACTAACCCTGTAGGAGAGATGGGGACAGGAAGGCAGGGACTAACCCTTTAGGAGAGATGGGGACAGGAAGGCAGGGACTAAGCCTTTAGGAGAGATGGGGACAGGAAGGCAGGGACTAACCCTTTAGGAGAGATGGGGACAGGAAGGCAGGGACTAACCCTTTAGGAGAGATGGGGACAGGAAGGCAGGGACTAACCCTTTAGGAGAGATGGGGACAACTAAAGAAAGCAGGGACTAACCCTTTAGGAGAGATGGGGACAGGAAGGCAGGGGACAGGAAGGCAGGGACTAACCCTTTAGGAGAGATGGGGACAGGAAGGCAGGGACTAACCCTTTAGGAGAGATGGGGACAGGAAGGCAGGGACTAACCCTTTAGGAGAGATGGGGACAGGAAGGCAGGGACTAACCCTTTAGGAGAGATGGGGACAGGAAGGCAGGGACTAACCCTTTAGGAGGGATGGGGACAGGAAGGCAGGGACTAACCCTTTAGGAGAGATGGGGACAGGAAGGCAGGGACTAACCCTTTAGGAGAGATGGGGACAGGAAGGCAGGGACTAACCCTTTAGGAGAGATGGGGACAGGAAGGCAGGGACTAACCCTTTAGGAGAGATGGGGACAGGAAGGTAGGGGACAGGAAAGCAGGGACTAACCCTTTAGGAGAGATGGGGACAGGAAGGCAGGGACTAACCCTTTAGGAGAGATGGGGACAGGAAGGCAGGGACTAACCCTTTAGGAGAGATGGGGACAGGAAGGCAGGGGACAGGAAGGCAGGGACTAACCCTTTAGGAGAGATGGGGACAGGAAGGCAGGGGACAGGAAGGCAGGGACTAACCCTTTAGAACCTTTGGAACCTGTGTGCCTGAACTAATTGATATCCCTGAGTGCACCCTTTTGAACACTCCCCATGTGCTGCAAGGATGCTGCTGGAACAAAGACTAGAGAGACAAGGGGTCCGAAATGGCACCCTATTCCCTCTACAGCCCTATGGGCCCTGGTCAAAAGTAGTGCACTAGAAAGGGAATAGGGTGCCCTTTGTGACACACTGCAGCCCCCTTTCAATAAACAGCGATCAACTCCTCTGAACAGTTTTGATGACATTCCATTCCAACTACTAATAGCCGTCGTTGAACATTGGAATTTCAGTTAACTTCCTGAATTGAAATGGGATTGACCCCAACCCTGACATACTGGAGTGACTTCTGGGGGGGGGGGTGTAGTTATTCCATTCTAACACTAATGTTGGGGATGGACAGTACCCTGGACAGACCTGAAGTACAGGCACATAAAGCCAAATGCAGGATATATTAAAAGCCTTGAGCCTTGGTCCAGGAAACCGGCCTGTTCAGTACAGCACTTAAAACACTGTAACCCACCACCAGTTCTGTTTTTGATGCTCAGTCGAGCCACGCCACCTCCCATGGTGCTGTCTCCTCTCCCACGGTCAGTATGGGCCGACATTGACCATGGATAAGCAGACGGGTAAAACGTGATAGATTGTGTGAGGGCGATCAATATGAAGCCGGAATTTCCATGTGAAAAAGTAAAATATCATTAACAAAATAATTTAACAACAATAACAAAACAACAAATAAAATAATTCAATAAATGCCAACACGGCATGAAAATAAAATGTTTTGGTTGTTTAAAAGTTAAGACAAAAGAACGTGGTTCAGAGTACAGAACATGCCCAGTAAATGTTAACACACCACAAACGATAATTATAAACACAATCTGTGAGAAAAAGGTTAAGAGGATGCAGGAGAAAACTCCTAAACCTGGACAGTCCTTCCTTTAGCCAGACACAGAATAGAGCATTCAGATATACTGACCGTCTACAGATATACTGACCATCTACAGATATACTGACCATCTTCAGATATACTGACCATCTACAGATATACTGACCATCTACAGATATACTGACCATCTTCAGATATACTGACCATCTACAGATATACTGACCATCTACAGATATACTGACCATCTCCAGATATACTGACCATCTCCAGATATACTGACCATCTCCAGATATACTGACCATCTCAGATATACTGACCGTCTACAGATATACTGACCGTCTACAGATATACTGACCATCTCAGATATACTGACCATCTCAGATATACTGACCGTCTCAGATATACTGACCGTCTACAGATATACTGACCGTCTACAGATATACTGACCATCTTCACATATACTGACCATCTCCAGATATACTGACCATCTCAGATATACTGACCATCTCAGATATACTGACCGTCTCCAGATATACTGACCGTCTCCAGATATACTGACCATCTCAGATATACTGACCATCTCAGATATACTGACCATCTCAGATATACTGACCATCTACAGATATACTGACCATCTACAGATATACTGACCATCTCAGATATACTGACCATCTCAGATATACTGACCATCTCAGATATACTGACCATCTCAGATATACTGACCATCTCAGATATACTGACCATCTACAGATATACTGACCATCTCAGATATACTGACCATCTCAGATATACTGACCATCTACAGATATACTGACCATCTACAGATATACTGACCATCTACAGATATACTGACCATCTACAGATATACTGACCATCTACAGATATACTGACCATCTACGATATACTGACCATCTACAGATATACTGACCATCTCGGATATACTGACCATCTACAGATATACTGACCATCTACAGATATACTGACCATCTCAGATATACTGACCATCTCAGATATACTGACCATCTACAGATATACTGACCATCTACAGATATACTGACCATCTTCAGATATACTGACCATCTTCAGATATACTGACCATCTCAGATATACTGACCATCTCAGATATACTGACCATCTCAGATATACTGACCATCTCAGATATACTGACCATCTCAGATATACTGACCATCTCAGATATACTGACCATCTTCAGATATACTGACCATCTTCAGATATACTGACCATCTTCAGATATACTGACCGTCTTCAGATATACTGACCATCTTTAGATATACTGACAGTCTTCAGATATACTGACCATCTCAGATATACTGACCATCTCAGATATACTGACCATCTCAGATATACCATCTTATATTTTTTCTGACCAATCCTATTCCCCTCTGACCATCTCAGCCACACCCCTCTGCTTCCCCCCAGCCACACCCTCTGATTCCCCCAGCCACACCCAGGCTTCCCCCAGCCACACCCCTCTGCTTCCCCCAGCCATCCCCTCTGCTTCCCCCATCTTCACACCCCTATGCTTCCCCAGCCACACCCCTATATTCCCCTCAGCCATACCCCTCTGCCATCCCCCAGACACCCCTCTGACTTCCCCTCAGCCACACCCATCTTCCCCCAGCCACACCCTGACTCTTCCCCCAGCCACCATCTCTGATTCCCCATCATCTTTCACTGTGTGATACCCTATAATACCCGGACTTGATCGTTTCCCAATAAGGCTGATTAACATTGACTATTGTTCTCCAATAGGAGACGTTAGCAACATGCTGTCTAACAGTCAGAGGAGAAGGAGAAAACCTCTAGAATATTAAACACCTCTCAAAACAATAATGAAGCTACAGAGATTTTTTTTTACAATACTTATATTCTCAAATGCATTCATGAAGAGCAGTGTGCTTGTTGTGTCAATATACATTAATCCGAAATGGACAAACCAAATCCCTGATGTACACTAGCGCTGGGCCATACAGACAAACCAAATCCCTGATGTACACTAGAGCTGGGCTATACAGACAAACCAAATCCCTGATGTACACTAGAGCTGGGCTATACAGACAAACCAAATCCCTGATGTACACTAGAGCTGGGCTATACAGACAAACCAAATCCCTGATGTACACCTGGGCCATACAGACAAACCAAATCCCTGATGTACACCCCGAGCTGCTTCCCCCAGCCATACAGACAAACCAAATCCCTGATGTACACTAGAGCTGGGCTTCAGACAAACCAAATCCCTGATGTACACTAGAGCTGGGCCCTATACAGACAAACCAAATCCCTGATGTACACTAGAGCTGGGCTAACAGACAAACCAAATCCCTGATGTACACTAGAGCTGGGCTAGTCAGAGGAGACAGACAAACCAAATCCCTGATGTACACTAGAGCTGGAATATTAAGACAAACCAAAACCCTGATGTACACTAGAGCTGGGCTATACAGACAAATTCCAAATCCATGTACACTGAAGAGCTGGTGCTTACAGACAAACCAAATCCCTGATGTACACTAGAGCTGGGCTAACAGACAAACCAAATCCCTGATGTACACTAGAGCTGGGCTATACAGACAAACCAAATCCCTGATGTACACTAGAGCTGGGCCATACAGACAAACCAAATCCCTGATGTACACTAGAGCTGGGCCATACAGACAAACCAAATCCCTGATGTACACTAGAGCTGGGCCATACAGACAAACCAAATCCCTGATGTACACTAGAGCTGGGCTATACAGACAAACCAAATCCCTGATGTACACTAGAGCTGGGCTATACAGACAAACCAAATCCCTGATGTACACTAGAGCTGGGCCATACAGACAAACCAAATCCCTGATGTACACTAGAGCTGGGCCATACAGACAAACCAAATCCCTGATGTACACTAGAGCTGGGCCATACAGACAAACCAAATCCCTGATGTACACTAGAGCTGGGCCATACAGACAAACCAAATCCCTGATGTACACTAGAGCTGGGCCATACAGACAAACCAAATCCCTGATGTACACTAGAGCTGGGCTATACAGACAAACCAAATCCCTGATGTACACTAGAGCTGGGCTATACAGACAAACCAAATCCCTGATGTACACTAGAGCTGGGCCATACAGACAAACCAAATCCCTGATGTACACTAGAGCTGGGCTATACAGACAAACCAAATCCCTGATGTACACTAGAGCTGGGCCATACAGACAAACCAAATCCCTGATGTACACTAGAGCTGGGCTATACAGACAAACCAAATCCCTGATGTACACTAGAGCTGGGCTATACAGACAAACCAAATCCCTGATGTACACTAGAGCTGGGCTATACAGACAAACCAAATCCCTGATGTACACTAGAGCTGGGCTATACAGACAAACCAAATCGCCATTTTCAAACTTCACATCTCTAGTAGAGGCTACTTACTGTTATGAATTATATCTGCAAAATGTTTAAGTATGAGTATGATAAGTATGATAAGTATGATCAGTGTCGATAACTTCCCCAGCTCTAATGTAAGCACACATCCACACACACACATTGTACTATAGCCAAATAGGTTGAACGAATGGGAACACCAGTGACTGGCTGATGGCTCTAGAACGAATGGGAACACCAGAGACTGGCTGATGGCTCTAGAACGAATGGGAACACCAGAGACTGGCTGATGGCTCTAGAACGAATGGGAACACCAGAGACTGGCTGATGGCTCTAGAACGAATGGGAACACCAGAGACTGGCTGATGGCTCTAGAACGAATGGGAACACCAGAGACTGGCTGATGGCTCTAGAACGAATGGGAACACCAGAGACTGGCTGATGGCTCTAGAACGAATGGGAACACCAGTGACTGGCTGATGGCTCTAGAACGAATGGGAACACCAGTGACTGGCTGATGGCTCTAGAACGAATGGGAACACCAGAGACTGGCTGATGGCTCTAGAACGAATGGGAACACCAGAGACTGGCTGATGGCTCTAGAACGAATGGGAACACCAGTGGCTGGCTGATGGCTCTAGAACGAATGGGAACACCAGAGACTGGCTGATGGCTCTAGAACGAATGGGAACACCAGAGACTGGCTGATGGCTCTAGAACGAATGGGAACACCAGAGACTGGCTGATGGCTCTAGAACGAATGGGAACACCAGAGACTGGCTGATGGCTCTAGAACGAATGGGAACACCAGAGACTGGCTGATGGCTCTAGAACGAATGGGAACACCAGTGACTGGCTGATGGCTCTAGAACGAATGGGAACACCAGAGACTGGCTGATGGCTCTAGAACGAATGGGAACACCAGAGACTGGCTGATGGCTCTAGAACGAATGGGAACACCAGTGACTGGCTGATGGCTCTAGAACGAATGGGAACACCAGAGACTGGCTGATGGCTCTAGAACGAATGGGAACACCAGAGACTGGCTGATGGCTCTAGAACGAATGGGAACACCAGAGACTGGCTGATGGCTCTAGAACGAATGGGAACACCAGTGGCTGGCTGATGGCTCTAGAACGAATGGGAACACCAGAGACTGGCTGATGGCTCTAGAACGAATGGGAACACCAGAGACTGGCTGATGGCTCTAGAACGAATGGGAACACCAGAGACTGGCTGATGGCTCTAGAACGAATGGGAACACCAGAGACTGGCTGATGGCTCTAGAACGAATGGGAACACCAGAGACTGGCTGATGGCTCTAGAACGAATGGGAACACCAGTGGCTGGCTGATGGCTCTAGAACGAATGGGAACACCAGAGACTGGCTGATGGCTCTAGAACGAATGGGAACACCAGTGACTGGCTGATGGCTCTAGAACGAATGGGAACACCAGAGACTGGCTGATGGCTCTAGAACGAATGGGAACACCAGAGACTGGCTGATGGCTCTAGAACGAATGGGAACACCAATGGCTGGCTGATGGCTCTAGAACGAATGGGAACACCAGAGACTGGCTGATGGCTCTAGAACGAATGGGAACACCAGAGACTGGCTGATGGCTCTAGAACGAATGGGAGCACCAGAGACTGTCTGATGGCTCTAGAACGAATGGGAACACCAATAGCTGGCTGATGGCTCTAGAACGAATGGGAACACCAATAGCTGGCTGATGGCTCTAGAACGAATGGGAACACCAGTGGCTGGCTGATGGCTCTAGAACGAATGGGAACACCAGTAGCTGGCTGATGGCTCTAGAACGAATGGGAACACCAGAGACTGGCTGATGGCTCTAGAACGATCCAGATCACAAGATCGTCTCTTCTGAGAGAAAGATAGCTGCTGTTAGGATCAATACCCACCCTGTCATTATAGTGACTACACAGCTGACAGAGAGAGAGGAGGAGGGAAAGAGGGGGGAGAGCACTGGCAGAGGGTGCTGTGGTAATTAGCAAAATAAACTTTGATCTTGTCCACTGTGAGACCATCACACAGCTCATTCAATTAGGAAACAATTTTAAAAAAAACATTCTCTCTTGTCTTCTAGCCGTCTGAGTATTGAATCTCACTATTTCCTGGGAGCAGAGGGCCAGGCAGAGCAGGCCGATATTTACTGATCCCACTGATACTTACTGAACCCACTGATATTTACTGATATTTACTGAACCCACTGATATTTACTGATATTTACTGAACCCACTGATATTTACTGAACCCACTGATAATTACTGATATTTACTGAACCCACTGATATTTACTGAACCCACTGATATTTACTGAACCCACTGATATTTACTGATATTTACTGAACCCACTGATATTTACTGATATTTACTGAACCCACTGATATTTACTGAACCCACTGAACCCACTGATATTTACTGAACCCACTGATATTTACTGAACCCACTGATATTTACTGAACCCACTGATATTTACTGAACCCACTGATATTTACTGAACCCACTGATATTTACTGATATTTACTGAACCCACTGATATTTACTGATATTTACTGAACCCACTGATATTTACTGAACCCACTGATATTTACTGATATTTACTGAACCCACTGATATTTACTGAACCCACTGATATTTACTGATATTTACTGAACCCACTGATATTTACTGAACCCACTGATATTTACTGAACCCACTGATATTTACTGATCCCACTGATATTTACTGATCCCACTGATATTTACTGATCCCACTGATATTTACTGAACCCACTGATATTCACTGAACCCACTGATATTTACTGAACCCACTGAACCCACTGATTTACTAATATTTACTGATATTTACTGACAGTAATACAATGAAATTTCAATGACCTCCTCTACTGAGGGTATGGAACTGATCGGAGGGTATTGGTCCAGTCGACCTGGTACATCCGCTCTGCCCTGGTCTGCTCTGCCCTAGGCCTTCCTCCAGCCAGGTGAGCAGTTGCAGCTTGATAGCAGGAGGCCTGCCAGCCCCGCCTCCTTGCCAGCCCCGCCTCCTTGCCAGCCCCGCCTCCTTGCCAGCCCCGCCTCCTTGCCAGCCCCGCCTCCTTGCCAGCCCCGCCTCCTTGCCAGCCCCGCCTCCTTGCCAGCCCCGCCTCCTTGCCAGCCCCGCCTCCTCCGCCAGCCCCGCCTCTCTCCCAGCCCCGCCTCTCTCCCAGCCCCGCCTCCCTCCCAGCCCCGCCTCCTTCCCAAGCTCGGCTCAGCCACCACAGTGTGATGAAGGGCTCCACAAAGCGTTTGTGACTACCTCGCTCCACAGAGCTGTGTTCTGAATAATGGGGGGTAGGCCGTCGTCACTCTTTCAACAGGGCCCTGTTTACACATGGCATTATCAATTGGCCCTGCCGCTGAATAACTAACACACTCTATTTGGCTTCCAGTCAATTAGGCTTTAAGCTGTCAGCAAACAAGACTAAGTTCATTTTGAATCTCTGTGAATCCAGTTAAAAAAGGTTGTGGAAGGGCGGCTGCACGCCCACAGACCGACCTGAGAAAACAAAATATGTACAATTTTATTTTATTTTTTAAATAAAAAATGAATTTAATTGCAAGAGGACAGCATTTAGAGTGGACAGTTGTTAGAAAGGACAGCCATTAGAGAAGGTACAAGGCCTATTGAGTCCCAGTAAACCTGTTTATCAGGAGTAGAACCCAGACTGGCACGCGACGGAGAGAGCACTCATCACGCGACGGAGAGAGCACTCATCACGCGACGGAGAGAGCACTCATCACGCGACGGAGAGAGCACTCATCACGCGACGGAGAGAGCACTCATCACGCGACGGAGAGAGCACTCATCACGCGACGGAGAGAGCACTCATCACGCGACGGAGAGAGCACTCATCACGCGACGGAGAGAGCACTCATCACGCGACGGAGAGAGCACTCATCACGCGACGGAGAGAGCACTCATCACGCGACGGAGAGAGCACTCATCACGCGACGGAGAGAGCACTCATCACGCGACGGAGAGAGCACTCATCACGCGGAGAGAGCGGAGAGAGCACTCATCACGCGACGGAGAGAGCACTCATCACGCGACGGAGAGAGCACTCATCACGCGACGGAGAGAGCACTCATCACGCGACGGAGAGAGCACTCATCACGCGACGGAGAGAGCACTCATCACGCGACGGAGAGAGCACTCATCACGCGACGGAGAGAGCACTCATCACGGAGAGAGCACTCATGACGACGGAGAGAGCACTCATCACGCGACGGAGAGAGCACTCATCACGAGACGGAGAGAGCACTCATCACGAGACGGAGAGAGCACTCATCACGAGACGGAGAGAGCACTCATCACGAGACTGAGAGAGCACTCATCACGAGACGGAGAGAGCACTCATCACGAGACGGAGAGAGCACTCCGTCACACACACACTATAGTGGGAGGGGACAAACACACTGTAATATAATTTGATTTTGATAGCGAGACAGCATCCTGACTCACCTAGTGTAGTAGTGACTACCGGACAGCACCCTGACTCACCTAGCGTAGTAGTGACTACTGAATAGCACCCTGACTCACCTAGCGTAGTAGTGACTACCGGACAGCACCCTGACTCACCTATTGCTGCTCTTTTGACCCTACGATCACTCGGCTACTCAGCTGATGCCTCCTGGACTGTTTCAATGACACGGTACCTCATTTTGTTTACCTGTCTGCCCCAGCCTCGAACTCAGGTCCTGTATGTACCTAACTGACCCGCTCTGCCCATTCATCACCATTTACCTGTCGGCCCCAGCATCAAACTTGTTGTCTTAGCTCTCCTGAGCAACACCTGTGATTGCTTTATGCCTCTCTCTAATGTCAATATGCCTTGTCTACTGCTGTTTTATTTCACTGTAGAGCCTTCAGTCCCACTCAGAATGCCTTAGACAGCTCTCTCGTCCCACACCACACACGAGGAGACCTCACCTGGCTTAACCTTTTGTGACTAGGGGGCAGTATTTTCATTTTTGGAAAAATAACGTTCCCGTAGTTAACGGGATATTTTGTCAGGATAAGATGCTAGAATATGCATATAATTGACAGCTTAGGATAGAAAACACTCTAAAGTTTCCAAAACTGTAAAAATATTGTCTGTGAGTATAACAGAACTGATGTTGCAGGCGAAAACCTGAGAAAAATCCAATCTGGAAGTGCCTCATGTTTTGAAACCTCTGCGTTCCAATGCGTCACTATTGAGCAGTGAATGGGCTATCAACCGGATTACTTTTTCTCCGTATTCTCCAAGGTGTCTACAGCATTGTGACGTAGTTTTACGCATTTATGTTGAAGAATAACCGTAGGCGGATACACTGCGCAACTGGTCACCTGATGGCTCCCAGAGTGATTCTCGCGTAAAATACAGAGGTAGCCATTATTCCAATTGGTCCTAGTGAAAAAACAATTGTCCCGGTGGATATATTATCGAATAGATATTTGAAAAACACCTTGAGGATTGATTATAAACGACGTTTGCCATATTTCTGTCGATATTATGGAGCTAATTTGGAATATTTTTCAGCGTTTTCGTGACTGCAATTTCCGTGCGATTTCTCAGCCAAGCGTGAAGAACAAACAGAGGTATTTCGCCTACAAAAATAATATTTTTGGAGAAAAGGAACATTGGCTATCTAGCTGGGAGTCCCGTGAGTGAAAACATCCGAAGCTCATCAAAGGTAAACAATTTAATTTGATTGCTTTTCTGATTTCCGTGACCAAGTTACCTGCTGCTAGTTGGACAAAATGCTATGCTATCGATAAACTTGCACAAATGCTCGTCTAGCTTTGGCTGTAAAACATATTTTGAAAATCTGAGATGACAGGGTGATTAAAAAAGGCTAAGCTGTGTCTCAATATATTTCACTTGTGATTTTCATGAATAGGAATATTTATGTCAGTTGCGTTATGCTAATTAGTGTCAGTCGATGATTACGCTCCCTCATGCGGGATGGGGAGTCACTAGAGGTTTTAGCTTGTCCTTCCAGAGACGAAACCTCCCTCATCATCACTCAACGCTAGGTTTACCTCCACTGTACTCACATCCTACCATACCAATCTGTAAATAATGCCTTGAATCTATTCTAACACGCCCAGAAATCTTCTCCTTTCCCCAACGCACTAGACGACCAGTTCTTATAGCCTTTACCCTTATCCTACTCCTCCTATGGTGATGTAGAGGTTAATCCAGGCTCTGCAGTGTCTAGCTCCACTCCCACTCCCCAGGAGCTCTCATTTGTTGACTTCTGTAACCGTAAAAGCCTTGGTTTCATGCATGTTAACATCAGAAGCCTCCTCCCTATGTTTGTTTTATTCACTGCTTTGGCACACTGTCAACCCGGATGTCCTAGCCGTGTCTGAATACTGGCTTTGGAAGACCACCAAAAAACCTGAAATCTGCATCCCTAACTATAACATTTTCTGACAAGATAGAACTGCCAAAGGGGGTGGAGTTGCAATCTACTGCAAAGATAGCCTGCAGAGTTCTGTCTTACTATCCGTGTCTGTGCCCAAACAGTTCAAGCTTCTACTTTAAAGAATCCACCTTTCCAGAAACAAGTCTCTCACTGTTGCCACTTGTTATAGACCCCCCTCAGCCCCCAGCTGTGCCCTGGACACCATATGTGAATGAATTGCCCCCCATCTATCTTCAGAGTTAGTACTGTTAGGTAATCTAAACTGGGATATGCTTAATACCCCGGCCGTCCTACAATCTAAACTAGATGCCCCAAATCTCACACAAATTATCATGGAACCTAACAGGTACAACCCTAAAACTGTAAACACGGGCACCCCCATAGATATCATCCTGACCAACCTGCCCTCTAAATACACCTCTGCCGTCTTCAACCAGGATCTCAGTGATCACTGCCTCATTGCCTGCATTCATAACGGGTCTGCAGTCAAACGACCAACCCTCATCACTGTCAAACGCTCCCTTAAACACTTATATAATAATAATATATGTCATTTAGCAGACGCTTTTATCCAAAGCGACTTACAGTCATGTGTGCATACATTCTACGTATGGGTGGTCCCGGGGATCGAACCCACTACCCTGGCGTTACAAGCGCCATGCTATACCAACTGAGCTACAGAAGGACCACACTTCAGCGAGCAGGCCTTTCTAATCAACCTTACTGACCTCTACTGACCTTATCCCGTCAGTAGAGGATGCCTGGTTATTCTTTAAAAGTGCCTTCCTCACCATCATAAATAAGCATGCCCCATTCAAAAAATGTAGAACTAAGAACAGATATAGACCTTGGTTCACTCCAGGCCTGTCTGCCCTTCCACCAGCACAAAAACATCCTGTGGCGTTCTGCATTAGCATCGAATAGCCCCCACGATATGCAACTTTTCAGGGAAGTTAGGAACCAATATACACAGGCAGTTAGGAAAGCAAAGGCTAGCTTTTTCAAACAGAAATTTGCATCCTGTAGCACAAACTCCCAAATGTTCTGGCCCACTGTTAAGTCCATGGAGAGGGAATCACCCACCTGGTGTCCCAGGTCTAAATCAGTCCCTGATTAGAAGGGGAATCACCCACCTGGTGTCCCAGGTCTAAATCAGTCCCTGATTTGAAGGGGAATCACCCACCTGGTGTCCCAGGTCTAAATCAGTCCCTGATTAGAGGGGAATCACCCACCAAGTGTCCCAGGTTTAAATATGGCCCTGATTAGAAGGGGAATCACCCACCTAGTGTCCCAGGTCTAAATCAGGCCCTGATTAGAAGGGGAATCACCCACCTGGTGTCCCAGGTCTAAATCAGTCCCTGATTAGAAGGGAATCACCCACCTGGTGTCTAATGTCTAAATCAGTCCCTGATTAGAAGGGAATCACCCACCTGGTGTCCAATGTCTAAATCAGGCCCTGATTAGAAGGGGAATCACCCACCTAGTGTCCCAGGTCTAAATCAGGCCCTGATTAGAAGGGGAATCACCCACCTGGTGTCCAATGTCTAAATCAGGCCCTGATTAGAAGGGGAATCACCCACCTAGTGTCCCAGGTCTAAATCAGGCCCTGATTAGAAGGGGAACAATTAAAATAAGCAGTGGAAATGGCTTCCAGGTCCAGTGTTGAATTTGAGGGGAGCCAGAAACACAACCATGACACATCATCTGTAGCTCGAACATTAGCCAGCTAATGACACTCTTTGAAGTGATGGTCGGCATGGCTTTGAGTTGCGGTGCTGGTTTGTTCCACTCAACAACGCCTGTAAATAAAACAGTGTTCTTATCACAATAGACTCTTTCATTTAAAGCAAGGCAATATCAGGGTCGCTGGGCCCCGGTGATGTATTAGTGAACATCTCTTTTCTAAGTTGAATAATTAGCTAGGTACCCTGGGGGCTGAGTCAGTAATCTCTCTATGGACCAGACCATGTTGAATTAATATGAGTCTTTTCTCTACAGATAGCCGACCACGCTGATCGGCTATGCAAATCAAACTGACATTTACTCCTGAGGTGCTGACCTGTTGCACCCTCGACAACTACTGTGATTATTATTTGACCATGCTGGTCATCTATGAACAGTTGAACATCTTGGCCCCTGTTGTTATAATCTCCACCCGGCACAGCCAGAAGAGGACTGGCCACCCCTCATAGCCTGGTTCCTCTCTAGATTTCTTCCTAGGTTTTGGCCTTTCTAGGGAGTTTTTCCTAGCCACCGTGCCTCTACACCTGCATTGCTTGCTGTTTGAGTTTCTGTACAGCACTTTGAGATATAGGCTGATGTAAGAAGGGCTTTATAAATATAGTCTCACCAGTCAATAGACACATCCAATCTAATTTACACCCAAGGTTACATACACACCGCGCATCACAATGCTGCTTCAATACATCGTCTGCTATCTATAGACCCAGCATGTAAAAGTGAAGGACTGTCCTGTAAAATCTAACGCCTAGTCGGACTTCCACAGAGCTCTGCTGAACCGATGAATTCATTCATTATTAAAGAGTGACTAAAAAAATAACAGAACCATGGAACAGAACCATGGAACAGAACCATGGAACAGAACCAAGGAACAGAACCATGGAACAGAACCATGGAACAGAAGATGGAAGAAATTGATAGAGGGAACTTAGGAGGAGACTTCTCTGCAGTAGAACAGGTCTATCTGGCCTGCCTGTCTCTATCTGGCCTGCCTGTCTATCTGGCCTGCCTGTCTATCTGGCCTGCCTGTCTCTATCTGGCCTGCCTGTCTCTATCTGGCCTGCCTGTCTCTATCTGGCCTGCCTGTCTATCTGGCCTGCCTGTCTATCTGGCCTGCCTGTCTCTATCTGGCCTGCCTGTCTCTATCTGGCCTGCCTGTCTCTATCTGGCCTGTTTCTTGGGGCCAGAGGAGACACAGAAGCCCTGTTAGAGGATGAAGTCAATATTAACAAGACACCTAGTCTAGGGTTAGACTTAAATAACAACCGCGGCCAGCCGTCTGCCAGCTCAGTGACACCACTAGAGGAAATATATCCAGCTGCAGCCAAGCCAAGCACCGTCAAACAAGACACAACCTTTAAAAACAATCCAGCATGTGGATCTGAGCTGTAAACAAACTTGTTTTGGAAAAATAAACAAACAAAATAAACAAAAAGCATGAACCACCATCCAATGAGAAGAAATGGACCCTACCTTAAAACAAAGCACTAACAGAATCTAAGCAGTAAGTTAATGCACAGATAACTTGTTTCAGAAAACAATAATACCCAATTGAATTCACCCAAGCCTAGATAAATCCTAAACTAAACATATTAACTGTAGTGTGTGTGAGAGAAAGAAAACCTGGCAGGGGACCATGGCAGGGGACTGTTATACAGTACACACTGGGTGGAAACATCACCGTTCAGACTGTTATACAGTACACACTGGGTGGAAACATCACCAGACTATTATACAGTACACACTGGGTGGAAACATCACCATTCAGACTGTTATACAGTAGACACTGGGTGAAAACATCACCAGACTGTTATACAGTACACACTGGGTGGAAACATCACCAGACTATTATACAGTACACACTGGGTGGAAACATCAGACTGTTATACAGTACACACTGGGTGGAAACATCACCATTCAGACTGTTATACAGTACACACTGGGTGGAAACATCACCAGACTGTTATACAGTACACACTGGGTGGAAACATCACCATTCAGACTGTTATACAGTACACACTGGGTGAAAACATCACCAGACTATTATACAGTACACACTGGGTGGAAACATCACAATTCAGAGCAGTAGCTTTAGTGTGAGACGAGGTCTGCATTAACACCAGCGTGAGACGAGGTCTGCATTAAAACCAGCGTGAGACGAGGTCTGCATTAACACCAGCGTGAGACGAGGTCTGCATTAACACCAGCGTGAGACGAGGTCTGCATTAACACCAGCGTGAGACGAGGTCTGCATTAACACCAGCGTGAGACGAGGTCTGCATTAACACCAGCGTGAGACGAGGTCTGCATTAACACCAGCGTGAGACGAGGTCTGCATTAACACCAGGTCTGCATTAACACCAGCGTGAGACGAGGTCTGCATTAACACCAGCGTGAGACGAGGTCTGCATTAACACCAGCGTGAGACGAGGTCTGCATTAACACCAGCGTGAGACGAGGTCTGCATTAACACCAGCGTGAGACGAGGTCTGCATTAAAACCAGCGTGAGACGAGGTCTGCATTAACACCAGCGTGAGACGAGGTCTGCATTAACACCAGCGTGAGACGAGGTCTGCATTAACACCAGCGTGAGACGAGGTCTGCATTAACACCAGCGCCCACTGCTGGTCACAGAGACATAAGGACCATCTGACAGCATAACTTGAACAGATTTATCATTTTTTTATAAAAAAATAGAAATAAACACCGTGTTTATTTAATCTGCACTTAAAAGACACTACTGGCTGGTAAAAACAGAAGTCATATTACCAACACAGATGATGAAAACAGCCTTTTAATGGGTATGTGTGTGACAAGAGGTCAAATTGACGTGGGTACCAGCACGGAACATTTGTCCTCATTCTCATCTCTTAAGTAAATGAAGGAGAGAGTGCGTACAAACGCCTGGCTTGGGGTCGTCACATATCTGAAGCCCTGCTTCCCTCTCGTCTACTCTCTTCTACTGATGCAACGGTGGCCCGAATTCAACCCTGTTCCCTTTATTGTGTCCTATGGGATCTCATCGAAAGTAGTGCACTATAAAGGGGACAGGGTGCCAGTTGGGATGGCGACAGTGTCTCTGGGTCCCCAGGACAAACAACACAAAGCCTCCTCCTCACACTGGTATCCCAGTGTATATAGCCAGTTACCATCCGGTACTGGTATCCCAGTGTATATAGCCAGTTACCATCCGGTACTGATATCCCAGTGTATATAGCCAGTTACCATCCGGTACTGGTATCCCAGTGTATATAGCCAGTTACCATCCGGTACTGGTATCCCAGTGTATATAGCCAGTTACTATCGACTCTGTACTGGTATCCCAGTGTATATAGCCAGTTACCATCCGGTACTGGTATCCCAGTGTATATAGCCAGTTACCATCCGGTACTGGTATCCCAGTGTATATAGCCAGTTACCATCCGGTACTGGTATCCCAGTGTATATAGCCAGTTACCAACCGGTACTGGTATCCCAGTGTATATAGCCAGTTACTATCTGGTACTGGTATCCCAGTGTATATAGCCAGTTACCATCTGGTACTGGTATCCCAGTGTATATAGCCAGTTACCATCCGGTACTGGTATCCCAGTGTGTATATAGCCAGTTACCATCCGGTACTGGTATCCCAGTGTATATAGCCAGTTACTATTGACTCTGTACTGGTATCCCAGTGTATATAGCCAGTTACCATCCGGTACTGGTATCCCAGTGTATATAGCCAGTTACTATCGACTCTGTACTGGTATCCCAGTGTATATAGCCAGTTACCATCCGGTACTGGTATCCCAGTGTATATAGCCAGTTACTATCTGGTACTGGTATCCCAGTGTATATAGCCAGTTACCATCCGGTACTGGTATCCCAGTGTATATAGCCAGTTACCATCCGGTACTGGTATCCCAGTGTATATAGCCAGTTACCATCCGGTACTGGTATCCCAGTGTATATAGCCAGTTACTGTCGACTCTGTACTGGTATCCCAGTGTATATAGCCAGTTACCATCCGGTACTGGTATCCCAGTGTATATAGCCAGTTACTGTCGACTCTGTACTGGTATCCCAGTGTATATAGCCAGTTACCATCCGGTACTGGTATCCCAGTGTATATAGCCAGTTACCATCCGGTACTGGTATCCCAGTGTATATAGCCAGTTACTGTCGACTCTGTACTGGTATCCCAGTGTATATAGCCAGTTACCAACCGGTACTGGTATCCCAGTGTATATAGCCTGTTACTATCGACTCTGTACTGGTATCCCAGTGTATATAGCCAGTTACCATCCGGTACTGGTATCCCAGTGTGTATAGCCAGTTACCATCCGGTACTGGTATCCCAGTGTGTATAGCCAGTTACCATCGACTCGGTACTGGTATCCCAGTGTATATAGCCAGTTACCATCCGTTACTGGTATCCCAGTGTATATAGCCAGTTACCATCCGGTACTGGTATCCCAGTGTATATAGCCAGTTACCATCTGGTAATGGTATCCCAGTGTATATAGCCAGTTACCATCCGGTACTGGTATCCCAGTGTATATAGCCAGTTACCATCCGGTACTGGTATCCCAGTGTATATAGCCAGTTACCAAGTTGTTGTTACTCACTGTGGATTTAAAATAATAATTTCTCTTTCTTTCTCTCTGCATTGTTGAGAAGGACACGTCAGTAAGCATTTCACTGTTAGTCTACACCAGTTGTTGACCAAGGACCCATCAGTCACCATTTCACTGTTAGTCTACACCAGTTGTTGACCAAGCAAGTGACAAATAACATCTGATGTGTGTGTGTGTGTGTGATAGTGTGTGTGAGTGTGTGATGTGTGTGTGTGTGTGTGTGTGTGTGTGTGTGTGTGTGTGTGTGTGTGTGTGATAGTGTGTGTGTGTGTGATAGTGTGTGTGTGTGTGATAGTGTGTGTGTGAGTGATAGTGTGTGTGTGAGTGATAGTGTGTGTGTGAGTGATAGTGTGTGTGTGAGTGATAGTGTGTGTGTGAGTGATAGTGTGTGTGTGTGTGTGTGATAGTGTGTGTGTGTGATAGTGTGTGTGTGATAGTGTGTGTGTGTGTGTGTGTGATAGTGTGTGTGTGTGTGTGTGTGTGTGTGTGTGTGTGTGTGTGTGTGTGTGTGTGTGTGTGTGTGTGTGTGTGTGTGTGTGTGTGTGTGTGTGTGTGTGTGTGTGTGTGTGTGTGTGTGTGTGTGTGTGTGTGTGTGTGTGAGATAGTGTGTGTGTGTGTGAGATAGTGTGTGTGTGTGAGATAGTGTGTGTGTGTGTGAGATAGTGTGTGTGTGTGTGAGATAGTGTGTGTGTGTGTGTGTGTGTGTGTGTGTGTGTGTGTGTGTGTGTGTGTGTGTGTGTGTGTGTGTGAGATAGTGTGTGTGTGTGTGTGTGTGTGTGAGATAGTGTGTGTGTGTGTGTGTGTGTGAGATAGTGTGTGTGTGTGTGTGTGTGTGTGTGTGTGTGTGTGTGTGTGTGTGTGTGTGTGTGTGTGTGTGTGTGTGTGAGATAGTGTGTGTGGGTGTGAGATAGTGTGTGTGGGTGTGTGTGAGATAGTGTGTGTGTGTGTGTGAGATAGTGTGTGTGTGTGTGTGTGAGATAGTGTGTGTGTGTGTGTGAGATAGTGTGTGTGTGTGTGTGTGAGATAGTGTGTGTGTGTGTGTGTGAGATAGTGTGTGTGAGTGTGTGTGAGATAGTGTGTGTGAGTGTGTGTGAGATAGTGTGTGTGTGTGTGAGATAGTGTGTGTGTGAGATAGTGTGTGTGTGTGTGTGTGAGATAGTGTGTGTGTGTGTGTGTGTGTGTGTGATAGTGTGTGTGTGTGTGTGTGTGTGATGTGTGTGTGTGTGTGTGTGTGTGAGATGTGTGTGTGTGAGATAGTGTGTGTGTGTGTGTGTGATTGTGTGTGTGTGTGTGTGTGATTGTGTGTGTGTGTGTGTGTGTGTGTGTGTGTGTGTGTGTGTGTGTGTGTGTGTGTGTGTGTGTGTGTGTGTGTGTGTGTGTGTGTGTGTGTGTGTGTGTGTGTGTGTGTGTGTGTGTGTGTGTGTGATTGTGTGTGATAGTGTGTGTGTGTGTGTGATTGTGTGTGATAGTGTGTGTGTGTGTGTGATGTGTGTGATAGTGTGTGTGTGTGTGTGATTGTGTGTGTGTGTGTGTGTGTGATTGTGTGTGTGTGTGTGTGTGTGTGATTGTGTGTGTGTGTGTGTGTGTGATTGTGTGTGTGTGTGATAGTGTGTGTGTGTGTGTGTGTGTGTGATAGTGTGTGTGATAGTGTGTGTGTGTGTGTGTGTGATAGTGTGTGTGATAGTGTGTGTGATAGTGTGTGTGATAGTGTGTGTGATAGTGTGTGTGTGTAGTGTGTGTGATAGTGTGTGTGTGTGTGTGTGTGTGATAGTGTGTGTGATAGTGTGTGTGTGTGTGTGTGT
>NC_060183.1:81272760-81280260 GCF_021184085.1 Oncorhynchus gorbuscha | reverse complement strand
AGTATACTACAATATTACACCCACTAGAGTATACTACAATATTACACCCACTAGAGTATACTACAATATTACATCTAGTATAGTATACTACAATATTACATCACCTATAGTATACTACAATATTACACCCAGTATAGTATACTACAATATTACACCCAGTATAGTATACTACAATATTACACCCACTATAGTATACTACAATATTACACCCACTATAGTATACTACAATATTACACCCACTATAGTATACTACAATATTACACCCACTATAGTATACTACAATATTACACCCACTATAGTATACTACAATATTACACCCACTAGAGTATACTACAATATTACACCCACTAGAGTATACTACAATATTACATCACGTATAGTATACTACAATATTACATCACCTATAGTATACTACAATATTACATCACCTATAGTATACTACAATATTACATCACCTATAGTATACTACAATATTACATCACCTATAGTATACTACAATATTACATCACGTATAGTACACTACAATATTACATCACCTATAGTATACTACAATATTACATCACCTATAGTATACTACAATATTACATCACCTATAGTATACTACAATATTACATCACCTATAGTATACTACAATATTACATCACCTATAGTATACTACAATATTACATCACCTATAGTATACTACAATATTACATCACCTATAGTATACTACAATATTACATCACCTATAGTATACTACAATATTACATCACCTATAGTATACTACAATATTATATCCACTCGTGTATACTACAATATTATATCCACTCGTGTATACTACAATATTATATCCACTCGTGTATACTACAATATTATATCCACTCGTGTATACTACAATATTATATCCACTCGTGTATACTACAATATTATATCCACTCGTGTATACTACAATATTACATCACCTATAATATACTACAATATTACACCCACTAGAGTATACTACAATATTACACCCACTAGAGTATACTACAATATTACATCACCTATAATATACTACAGAAAGGCAAATGCAATAACGCATGTTCAAGCATGAGTCAATGAACGGCACAGAAGGTGTACTCCCCAAATGGTACCCTATTCCCTATATAGTGCACTACTTTAACCAGAGCCCTATGGTGTGCCACTTGGGACACGCCCCTGTACAGCCCCTAGACAGAAACACATTACATATTTATGCATGAGTCAATGAAGAGCAGAGCATAAGAAGTATTGACAAGAAGTCTGGAAAGCCAAGTGAAGACAACAGAGAGCATTTGGCTAGACAGCTGTTGGATTCAAACCCCAACCAGGCCCCAACCAGGCCCCAACCAGGCCCCAACCAAGCCCCAACCAAGCCCCAACCAAGCCCCAACCAGGCCCCAACCAAGCCCCAACCAGGCACCAACCAGGCACCAACCAAGCCCCAACCAGGCACCAACCAAACCCCAACCAGGCACCAACCAAACCCCAACCAGGCACCAACCAAACCCCAACCAGGCACCAACCAAACCCCAACCAGGCACCAACCAAACCCCAACCAGGCACCAACCAAACCCCAACCAGGCACCAACCAAACCCCAACCAGGCACCAACCAAACCCCAACCAGGCACCAACCAAACCCCAACCAGGCACCAACCAAACCCCAACCAGGCACCAACCAAACCCCAACCAGGCACCACCCAAACCCCAACCAGGCACCACCCAAACCCAAACCAGGCACCACCCAAACCCAAACCAGGCACCACCCAAACCCGGCACCAACCAAACCCGGCACCAACCAAACCCGGCACCAACCAAACCAGGCACCAACCAAACCAGGCACCAACCAAACCAGGCACCAACCAAACCAGGCACCAACCAAACCAGGCACCAACCAAACCAGGCACCAACCAAACCCCAACCAGGCACCAACCAAACCCCAACCAGTCACCAACCAAACCCCAACCAGGCACCAACCAAACCCCAACCAGGCACCAACCAAACCCCAACCAGGCACCAACCAAACCCCAACCAGGCACCAACCAAACCCCACCCAGGCACCAACCAAACCCCAACCAAACAAAAACCAGTTACCAACCAAACCGGTTCCAAATGCTGCCTGACATTCCTCTCCATTCAACCACTCACTGGGGAGGAGAGAGAGACAGAGTAATGAGCAAATGTCAAATGTTCTTTTTGACCAAATTACCGTATGACAGACCACGTATTCACCCTGCACACCCTAATTGACAAACAAACAAACCAAAAGAAACTCTAATATCTACTTGGTGAAATACCACAGTGTGCCATCATAGCAGCAAGATTTGTGACTTGTTGCCACAAGAAAATGGCAACCAGTAAGGAACAAACACAGAGTGAGTGAGTGGGAGAGAGTGAGGGAGAAACCATTCTCCATCTCTCTAAAACTACTCAAAACATGAGGCCTGCACCTCCATTTACTGGGACAAAAAAAATGAGTTGTGCTTCCACCTCTTGGGCTGCTTTAGACAGTAATTATCAAACTTAAGTAACATTTATTTGTAAGAAAGGATTTGAAGGCAGGAAATGAGGGAGGGATAAAGACAGGGAGACAGAGAAGTGTGTAACAGACGTGTGTGTGGAAGGAGAGAGGACGGAAGAAAGGCAGGGAGACAGAAGTGTGTGTGTGTGTGTGTGTGTGTGTGTGTGTGTGTGTGTGTGTGTGTGTGTGTGTGTGTGTGTGTGTGTGTGTGTGTGTGTGTGTGTGTGTGTGTGTGTGTGTGTGTGTGTGTGTGTGTACAACTAAAGCCTTAATGAGTCCTTTGAATTCGCGGCTCCCCTCTTCTCATTCATGTGTCATTCTCTAACGCTGGACTGTGTGCTGTATGGGGCTGGGGCCAGAACAGGTGCATCGGATGAATACAGGCAGCACGGCAGGCAGCAAGGCAGGCAGCAAGGCAGGCAGCAAGGCAGGCAGCAAGGCAGGCAGCAAGGCAGGCAGCACGGCAGGCAGCACGGCAGGCAGCACGGCAGGCAGCACGGCAGGCAGCACGGCAGGCAGCACGGCAGGCAGCACGGCAGGCAGCACGGCAGGCAGCACGGCAGGCAGCAAGGCAGGCAGCAAGGCAGGCAGCACGGCAGGCAGCACGGCAGGCAGCACGGCAGGCAGCACGGCAGGCAGCACGGCAGGCAGCAAGGCAGGCAGCAAGGCAGGCAGCAAGGTAGCCTTGCCTAACGTGTCTCTGTGACACTCTGTACCTATTGTTCGAGCTGTTTATCTGCAACCTTTTCAGCTGGAAACAATTTAGCCCCTCCCTCCACCCCAAAACCCCCATTACTCCCACCCCAGTTATGGATCTGTCATCCTTATTGAAAGCATTCGTATTCCCGTTCTTAACTTTTGTGTATGTGACCGCATTCACATAGAAATGCGTGTTATGGATCTGTCGTTCACATCGAAAGCAAGTCTAAGAAGCGGTAGATCTGTTCTATGTGCTCTATTTCTATGCTTCCCGTTGTTAAGTTTTGTTTTTGAGTCTTTTACGTTCAGTTTTATACACCAGCTTCAAAACGGCTCAAAACATGTTTTGTTGTTGTTGCTTATGGAAAATATATTTAATTGTGGTTAAGATGGTACAATGATCCTCTACACTATACTTGTTGCTTGTTTTGTCACATAAACTGAAATTAGCCGAACTATTCCAATTTTTGCAACCAGGAAATGGCGGTTGGTGATTTCGGCACAGTACATCTTTAAATAGAAGTTGAACTCTACCCTCCACCCAGCAGGCCCGTCTCCACAACTCCCCTGGAACACCAACACAAGGCAAAGGGTCCCAGTTGAGGACCATCTGTCCGGGCTCCACAACGCCACAGCGGGGCCCACCCAGCAGCATAAATCACCCACCCAACGTGGTTCCCGCTGGGATCAGTTTAAGGGGCTTAGGCCGGGGCCGGGCTAGGGGGAGCTATAGGGGGCCGGGCTAGGGGAGCTATAGGGGGCCGGGCGAGGGGGAGCTATAGGGGCCGGGCGAGGGGGAGCTATAGGGGGCCGGGCGAGGGGGAGCTATAGGGGGCCGGGAGAGGGGCTGGCTAAGGGGAGCTATAGGGGGCCGGGCTAGGGGGAGCTATAGGGGGCTGGCGAGGGGGAGCTATAGGGGGCTGGCGAGGGGGAGCTATAGGGGCTGGCGAGGGGAGCTATAGGGGGCTGGCGAGGGGAGCTATAGGGGCTGGCGAGGGGGAGCTATAGGGGGCTGGCGAGGGGGAGCTATAGGGGGCCGGGCTAGGGGGCTGGCTAAGGGGAGCTATAGGGGGCCGGGCTAGGGGGAGCTATAGGGGGCCGGGCGAGGGGGCGCTATAGGGGGCCGGGCTAGGGGGCGCTATAGGGGGCCGGGCTAGGGGGAGCTATAGGGGCCGGGCTAGGGGGAGCTATAGGGGCCGGGCTAGGGGGAGCTATAGGGGCCGGGCTAGGGGGAGCTATAGGGGCCGGGCTAGGGGGAGCTATAGGGGCCGGGCTAGGGGGAGCTATAGGGGCCGGGCTAGGGGGAGCTAGCCCTCTCCACTCCACTCTCTCCTCTCCAGACAGCACTCTTCAAAGCTGTTGCTTTTTTGAAAACAGCATTAGTTATTTTATTCCCTGGTCAGATCAAGCTGATCACTCAGCAGGTCAGCTGTGTTTGAGAAATGAAACAGATCTCTGATCTCCTTCTGTTGTTATCGTCAGCTCCCGCTTCAGTTCAGACAATATGGACACTGCTGTGTGTTAAGTGTGTGTGAGCTACTCTTAATAACATATACATTCTCTGTCTTGGTCGGGAGAAATATGTATATTTGTAGTTTCAGCTATTACGCTAACAATAACAATATGCCACCTAACAGATGATTTATCCAACGCCTCTCACAGTACAATGAGTGCATTCATTTTGTGTAAATTAGATGTTGTATGTGATTTTATATGTATATGTGATTTTGTATGTGGTTTTGTATATGCATGTGATTTTATATGTAGATGTGATTTTGTTATGTGGTTTTGTATATGCATGTGATTTTATATGTATATGTGATTTTGTATGTGGTTTTGTATGTGATTTTGTATGTGCATGTGATTTTGTATATGCATGTGATATTGTATGTGATTTTGCATGTGATTTTGTATGTGCATGTGATTTTGCATGTGATTTTGTATGTGCATGTGATTTTGCATGTGCATGTGATTTTGCATGTGATTTTGTATGTGCATGTGATTTTGCATGTGCATGTGATTTTGCATGTGATTTTGTATGTGCATGTGATTTTGCATGTGATTTTGTATATGTATTTGGTTTTGCATGTGATTTTGTATGTGATTTTGTATGTGCATGTGATTTTGCATGTGCATGTGATTTTGCATGTGATTTTGTATGTGCATGTGATTTTGCATGTGCATGTGATTTTGCATGTGATTTTGTATGTGCATGTGATTTTGCATGTGATTTTGTATATGTATTTGGTTTTGCATGTGATTTTGTATGTGATTTTGTATGTGCATGTGATTTTGCATGTGCATGTGATTTTGCATGTGATTTTGTATGTGCATGTGATTTTGCATGTGCATGTGATTTTGCATGTGATTTTGTATGTGCATGTGATTTTGCATGTGATTTTGTATATGTATTTGGTTTTGCATGTGATTTTGTATGTGATTTTGTATGTGCATGTGATTTTGCATGTGCATGTGATTTTGTATGTGCATGTGATTTTGCATGTGATTTTGTATATGTATTCGGTTTTGCATGTGATTTTGCATGTGATTTTGTATGTGCATGTGATTTTGCATGTGCATGTGATTTTGCATGTGATTTTGTATGTGCATGTGATTTTGCATGTGATTTTGTATATGTATTTGGTTTTGCATGTGATTTTGCATGTGATTTTGTATGTGCATGTGATTTTGCATGTGATTTTGTATATGTATTTGGTTTTGCATGTGATTTTGTATGTGATTTTGTATATGTATTTGGTTTTGCATGTGATTTTGTATGTGCATGTGATTTTGCATGTGATTTTGTATATGTATTTGGTTTTGCATGTGATTTTGTATGTGTATGTGATATTGTATGTGAATTGAACCCATAACCAGAAGAGGGCAGCTAGCCTGTACGGATCGTTTGAGACAAAGAGCACAATAATCCTCATGGAGGAAACAGAACTGAAACAGGTTTAGCTACATGAACACAGATCACAGCAGGAAAGACTCAACCATTGGCTTGACATGGGATTAGACTCAATGTTCAGGAAACTAGACATCGACAACGATCCTCTATGCTGAAAAACACTCAATACAATATATATCTTGACTGTCCCTTTTATCTGTCGTGGTGTGTGTGTGTGTGTGTGTGTGTGTGTGTGTGTGTGTGTGTGTGTGTGTGTGTGTGTGTGTGTGTGTGTGTGTGTGTGTGTGTGTGTGTGTGTGTGTGTGTGTGTGTGTGTGTGTGTGTGTGTGTGTGTGCCACGGTGAGTCTTTCTGGTGCGCAGCAGGGCAAAGCCGGATACACTGCTGTGAAATGGATTAGCTGGAGGAAGTAGGCCTGATACCTGCCCTGGTTGCTCCTCTACCTGCATGCTCTACACAATCACACACACTGCCAGTGGAGGGGTGGAAGGAGAGGAGTGAGGGAGGGAGAGAGAGAGAGAAGTTGAAAGGTATCGCAACACAAAAGAACCATGACCATGCTGTGGTCACCTGGCTGCCCAGGAGGAGGTGAGAGAGGGAGGAGGTACTGGATGGATTAGGAGGATGGAGGAGGAGTGAGGTGATGGAGGAGGGGGGAGGTGATGGAGGAGGTACTGAATGGATTAGGAGGATGGTGGGGGAGGTGATGGAGTAGGAGGGAGGAGGGAGGTGATGGAGGAGGAGGTACTGAATGGATTAGGAGGATGGAGGGGGAGGTGATGGAGTAGGAGGGGGTGATGGAGGAGGAGGTACTGAATGGATTAGGAGGATGGAGGGGGGAGGTGATGGAATAGGAGGGGGTGATGGAGGAGGTACTGAATGGATTAGGAGGATGGAGGTGGGAGGTGATGGAGGTGAAGGGAGACTACACTACACTACAGACCACTACACAACAGGGCACTACACTACAGACCACTACACTACACTACAGACCACTACACTACACTGCAGGCCACTACACTGCAGGCCACTACACAACAGGCCACTACACAACAGGCCACTACACAACAGGCCACTACACAACAGGCCACTACACAACAGGCCACTACACAACAGGCCACTCCTCCACTATGGTCCACTACAGTTCACAACATCAGCTCAGGTCTCAGAGGTTTTGTATCCTACCTGCAGCGTGGAACGTCCACATCTCATCATAAACAGATCCCAGGAGTAAAATACAGAGGTGAGATCACAGCTGTTCTCTAAGACACCTGCAGTAACACAAAGGTCACCTGTCACTAGAGACAGAAGATACAAAGGTCACCTGTCACAAGAGACAGAAGATAGGAGAACTCATACAAAGGTCACCTGT
>NC_060183.1:81242760-81270260 GCF_021184085.1 Oncorhynchus gorbuscha | reverse complement strand
CCATAAACCCTGCTGGGGTTCGGAACAGAGCAACACACACACCCACCCACACACGTGTCACTGGCCAGCCCATCCAACCGTGGGACAGGTGGAGGGGGGAGAGAGGGGGAGAGAAAGACCAGTGTCATCCTCTGGGATGTTCACCCCCTCACAGCTGGAGGACCGGAACAGGAAATCTCCTCCCCCCACAGGGCAGGTTCTCCTCTCCTCCCCCCACAGGGCAGGTTCTCCTCTCCTCCCCCCACAGGGCAGGTTCTCCTCTCTCCCCCCCACAGGGCAGGTTCTCCTCTCCTCCTCCCCCACAGGGCAGGTTCTCCTCTCCTCCCCCCACAGGGCAGGTTCTCTCCTCCCCCACAGGGCAGGTTCTCCTCTCCTCCCCCCACAGGGCAGGTTCTCCTCCACCCACAGGGCAGGTTCTCCTCCCCCCCCCCACAGGGCAGGTTCTCCTCTCCTCCCCCCACAGGGCAGGTTCTCCTCCCCCCACAGGGCAGGTTCTCCTCTCCCCACAGGGCAGGTTCTCCTCCCCCCACAGGGCAGGTTCTCCTCCCCCCACAGGGCAGGTTCTCCACAGGGAAGACAGAGCGTGTGGCCAGTCAGAGGTCAACCCTCCACAGAGACAGCTCTCTGACAGATTGGCCCCTCTATCCCACCGTCCATCTTTTTTCTCTTTCCCTTTTTATCACTCGCTCTCCAAGATTGGCCCCTCTCTCCCCTCTACCTCTCGCTCCCTCCCCCAGGGTTATGCATCTCTTCAGCTTGATCTACCCTACTCCTCCCCCTCTCTCCTCTCCGAAGATTGCTCCACTGTTCACTGTGACCTTTAACCTGGTGATCTGAGTGCAATTACAGTGAGGAGAGAAAGAAGAGAGAGAAGAAGAGGGAGAGAAAGAAAGAGGGAGGGAAGAAATAGAAGAGGGTTGGTAGAAGGACGGAGGGATGATGAGAGCTGCAGGTTTCAAAACCAGATAAATACTGAGCCAAATGGAAAGGAGGGACAAACACCAATAGATTAATATAAACCAAAAGCTCGGTTTCAGACTCCATGTGGTCAGACAACTGCCCCCCCCCCCTTTTGGCCTCCTCTCCCCCCCACCACCTCCCTCCTCCCTCCCTCCCTCCCTCCCTCCCTCCCTCCCTCTCCTCTGCCCCCCCCCCCACACCACCTCTCCTCCCCTCCCTCCCTCCCTCTCCTCTGCCCCCCCCCTGGCCTCCCCCCACCACCTCCTCCTCCCTCCCTCCCTCTCCTCTGGCCTCCTCTCCTCCCCTCTGGCCTCCGAGTGAAGAGAGACAATATGGAGAGAAAGGGGGAAATGGATGGAGGGGAGAAGATGGAGAGAAAGGGGGAAATGGATGGATGGGAGAAGATGGAGAGAAAGGGGGAAATGGATGGAGGGGAGAAGATGGAGAGAAAGGGGGAAATGGATGGAGGAGAGAAGATGGAGAGAAAGGGGGAAATGGATGGAGGGGAGAAGATGGAGAGAAAGGGGGAAATGGATGGAGGAGAGAAGATGGAGAGAAAGGGGGAAATGGATGGAGGGGAGAAGATGGAGAGAAAGGGGGAAATGGATGGAGGGGAGAAGATGGAGAGAAAGGGGGAAATGGATGGAGGGGAGAAGATGGAGAGAAAGGGGGAAATGGATGGAGGAGAGAAGATGGAGAGAAAGGGGGAAATGGATGGAGGAGAGAAGATGGAGAGAAAGGGGGAAATGGATGGAGGAGAGAAGATGGAGAGAAAGGGGGAAATGGATGGAGGAGAGAAGATGGAGAGAAAGGGGGAAATGGATGGAGGAGAGAAGATGGAGAGAAAGGGGGAAATGGATGGAGGAGAGAAGATGGAGAGAAAGGGGGAAATGGATGGAGGAGAGAAGATGGAGAGAAAGGGGGAAATGGATGGAGGGGAGAAGATGGAGAGAAAGGGGGAAATGGATGGAGGGGAGAAGATGGAGAGAAAGGGGGAAATGGATGGAGGGGAGAAGATGGAGAGAAAGGGGGAAATGGATGGAGGAGAGAAGATGGAGAGAAAGGGGGAAATGGATGGAGGAGAGAAGATGGAGAGAAAGGGGGAAATGGATGGAGGGGAGAAGATGGAGAGAAAGGGGGAAATGGATGGAGGGGAGAAGATGGAGAGAAAGGGGGAAATGGATGGAGGGGAGAAGATGGAGAGAAAGGGGGAAATGGATGGAGGGGAGAAGATGGAGAGAAAGGGGGAAATGGATGGAGGGGAGAAGATGGAGAGAAAGGGGGAAATGGATGGAGGAGAGAAGATGGAGAGAAAGGGGGAAATGGATGGAGGGGAGAAGATGGAGAGAAAGGGGGAAATGGATGGAGGGGAGAAGATGGAGAGAAAGGGGGAAATGGATGGAGGGGAGAAGATGGAGAGAAAGGGGGAAATGGATGGAGGGGAGAAGATGGAGAAAGAGCCACAAGAGAAAAAAAGGGGTGAGGGGAGGGAGGGGTTGCTAAAGGGGTGAGGGGAGGGAGGGGTTGCTAAAGGGGGAGGGGAGGGAGGGGTTGCTAAAGGGGTGAGGAGAGGGAGGGGTTGCTAAAGGGGGAGGGGCGGAGTGGACAGGCTGTGGCAAGGGCGATGAACTCTGAACTGTGATGTCACAGCTCTCAGAGACAAAGGTACAGGGACCAAGGACACCAAGCCCTGTGAACCCTCCTCTTCCTCTCCTCATCTATCCCCTGAGAACCCTCCTCTTCCTCTCCTCAGTCTATCCCCTGAGAACCCTCCTCTTCCTCTCAGTCTATCCTCTGTGAACCCTCCTCTCCCATCTCTATCCCCTGAGAACCCTCCTCTTCCTCTCAGTCTATCCCCTGAGAACCCTCCTCTTCCTCTCAGTCTATCCCCTGAGAACCCTCCTCTTCCTCTCCTCAGTCTATTACATTTACATTTAAGTCATTTAGCAGACGCTCTTTCCCCTGAGAACCCTCCTCTTCCTCTCAGTCTATCCTCTGTGAACCCTCCTCTCAGTCTATCCCCCGAGAACCCTCCTCCCATCTCTATTCCCTGTGAACCCTCCTCCCATCTCTATCCCCTGAGAACCCTCCTCTTCCTCTCCTCAGTCTATCCCCTGAAAACCCTCCTCTCAGTCTATCCCCTGAAAACCCTCCTCTCAGTCTATCCCCTGAAAACCCTCCTCTCAGTCTATCCCCTGAAAACCCTCTCCTCAGTCTATCCCCTGAGAACCCTCCTCTCAGTCTATCCCCTGAGAACCCTCCTCTCAGTCTATCCCCTGAGAACCCTCCTCTCAGTCTATCCCCTGAGAACCCTCCTCTCAGTCTATCCCCTGAGAACCCTCCTCCTCTCCTCAGTCTATCCCCTGTGAACCCTCCTCTCCTCAGTCTATCCCCTGTGAACCCTCCTCTCCTCAGTCTATCCCCTGAGAACCCTCCTCTCCTCAGTCTATCCCCTGAGAACCCTCCTCTCCTCAGTCTATCCCCTGAGAACCCTCCTCCCATCTCTATCCCCTGAGAACCCTCCTCCCATCTCTATCCCCTGAGAACCCTCCTCCCATCTCTATCCCCTGAGAACCCTCCTCCCATCTCTATCCCCTGAGAACCCTCCTCCCATCTCTATCCCCTGAGAACCCTCCTCCCATCTCTATCCCCTGAGAACCCTCCTCCCATCTCTATCCCCTGTGTATAGATTACATGCGGAGTCATTGATCAGAATACTCAGCCATTGACCATTGAAACTCCACACAATTTATAAATGCATCACAAACAAAAGTGTTGAATTATAGGATATAATCTATGCAGCACAATAAAAGCATACTGTTCTGAACAATAAGTAATAAACATTTACATTTAAGTCATTTAGCAGACGCTCTTATCCAGAGCGACTTACAAATTGGTGCATTCACCTTATGACATCCAGTGGAACAGTCACTTTACAATAGTGCATCTAAATCTTAAAGGGGGGGGGGTGAGAAGGATTACTTATCCTATCCTAGGTATTCCTTACACTATCAAGCATTGTGATGTCGCAATGCATCTATATGTCCATGTGTACTGGACTGTCATCTTCAGCAGGAAGATCATCCATTCAGGATAAATTGCACTAAATGACCTCCCTGAACTTCTCCGATCAGGGCTTTCTATTAGATTAGAGGGAGAGGGTAGCATTTCAGCTAAACCAATCATGAGTCCTTAATGACATCAGAGGTGATGGCAGGTTGACCTCTGACCCTCTCTGGCCGGCTGATGCAGAAAGGACCCCAGTCTGATTTGACAGTCCTCTATCCTTCATCAACTGACACCTACAGATGCAGAGAGGGAGAGGAACCTGGTCTAATGTGACAGGCTGGGAGAGGAACCTGGTCTAATGTGATAGGCTAGGAGAGGAACCTGGTCTAATGTGACAGGCTGGGAGAGGAACCTGGTCTAATGTGACAAGCTGGGAGAGGAACCTGGTCTAATGTGACAAGCTGGGAGAGGAACCTGGTCTAATGTGACAAGCTGGGAGAGGGAGAGGAACCTGGTCTAATGTGACAGGCTAGGAGAGGGAGAGGAACCTGGTCTAATGTGACAGGCTAGGAGAGGGAGAGGAACCTGGTCTAATGTGACAAGCTGGGAGAGGAACCTGGTCTAATGTGATAGGCTGGGAGAGGGAGAGGAACCTGGTCTAATGTGACAGGCTGGGAGAGGGAGAGGGACCTGGTCTAATGTGACAGGCTGGGAGAGGAACCTGGTCTAATGTGATAGGCTAGGAGAGGAACCTGGTCTAATGTGATAGGCTGGGAGAGGAACCTGGTCTAATGTGACAAGCTGGGAGAGGGAGAGGAACCTGGTCTAATGTGACAAGCTGGGAGAGGGAGAGGAACCTGGTCTAATGTGACAAGCTGGGAGAGGGAGAGGAACCTGGTCTAATGTGACAGGCTGGGAGAGGAACCTGGTCTAATGTGATAGGCTGGGAGAGGAACCTGGTCTAATGTGACAGGCTAGGAGAGGGAGAGGAACCTGGTCTAATGTGATAGGCTAGGAGAGGAACCTGGTCTAATGTGACAGGCTGGGAGAGGAACCTGGTCTAATGTGATAGGCTGGGAGAGGGACTTGGTCTAATGTGATAGGCTGGGAGAGGGACCTGGTCTAATGTGACAGGCTGGGAGAGGGAGAGGAACCTGGTCTAATGTGACAGGCTGGGAGAGGAACCTGGTCTAATGTGATAGGCTGGGAGAGGGAGAGGAACCTGGTCTAATGTGACAGGCTGGGAGAGGAACCTGGTCTAATGTGACAGGCTGGGAGAGGAACCTGGTCTAATGTGACAGGCTGGGAGAGGGAGAGGAACCTGGTCTAATGTGACAGGCTGGGAGAGGGAGAGGAACCTGGTCTAATGTGACAGGCTGGGAGAGGGAGAGGAACCTGGTCTAATGTGACAAGCTGGGAGAGGAACCTGGTCTAATGTGACAAGCTGGGAGAGGAACCTGGTCTAATGTGATAGGCTGGGAGAGGGACTTGGTCTAATGTGACAGGCTGGGAGAGGAACCTGGTCTAATGTGATAGGCTGGGAGAGGGACTTGGTCTAATGTGACAGGCTGGGAGAGGAACCTGGTCTAATGTGATAGGCTAGGAGAGGGAGAGGAACCTGGTCTAATGTGATAGGCTAGGAGAGGGAGAGGAACCTGGTCTAATGTGACAAGCTAGGAGAGGGAGAGGAACCTGGTCTAATGTGATAGGCTAGGAGAGGAACCTGGTCTAATGTGACAGGCTGGGAGAGGAACCTGGTCTAATGTGACAGGCTAGGAGAGGAACCTGGTCTAATGTGACAGGCTAGGAGAGGAACCTGGTCTAATGTGACAGGCTAGGAGAGGGAGAGGAACCTGGTCTAATGTGACAGGCTAGGAGAGGAACCTGGTCTAATGTGACAGGCTAGGAGAGGGAGAGGAACCTGGTCTAATGTGACAGGCTAGGAGAGGAACCTGGTCTAATGTGACAGGCTAGGAGAGGAACCTGGTCTAATGTGACAGGCTAGGAGAGGAACCTGGTCTAATGTGACAGGCTAGGAGAGGGAGAGGAACCTGGTCTAATGTGACAGGCTAGGAGAGGAACCTGGTCTAATGTGACAGGCTAGGAGAGGGAGAGGAACCTGGTCTAATGTGACAGGCTAGGAGAGGGAGAGGAACCTGGTCTAATGTGACAGGCTGGGAGAGGAACCTGGTCTAATGTGACAGGCTGGGAGAGGGAGAGGAACCTGGTCTAATGTGACAGGCTAGGAGAGGGAGAGGAACCTGGTCTAATGTGACAGGCTAGGAGAGGGAGAGGAACCTGGTCTAATGTGACAGGCTAGGAGAGGGAGAGGAACCTGGTCTAATGTGATAGGCTGGGAGAGGAACCTGGTCTAATGTGACAGGCTTTAAGACACTACCAGCTTTCAGACAGTAGGCAATTAAAGGTCACAGTTATGAAAACTTAGGACACTAAAGAGGCCTTTCTACTGACTCTGAAAAACACAAAAATAAAGATGCCCAGGGTCCCTGCTCATCTGCGTGATCGTGCCTTAGGCATGCTGCAAGGAGGCATTGAGGACTGTAGATGTGGCCAGGCCAATAAATTGCAATGTCCGTACTGTGAGACGCCTAAGACAGCGCTACAGGGAGACAGAACGGACAGCTGATCGTCCTCACAGTAGCAGACCACGTGTACAACACCTGCACAGGATCGGTACATCCAAACACCACACCTGCCGGACAGGTACAGGATGGCAACAACAACAGCCCGAGTTACACCAGGAACACGCAATCCCTCCATCAGTGCCCAGACTATCCGCAATAGGCTGAGAGAGGCTGGACTGAGGGCTTGTAGGCCTGTTGTAAGGCAATGGATTAATGGTCATTGTAGTTAATTAGCACATTTTTTTTGCGCTGAACTAGGTTGAATATTTGTTTAATGAAAACTACAACTCCCTTCAGCCCAGTGTTCCACATGGAGTTGATTTCTCTCTAGAGAAATAGCACGTTGGGCTCACAAAAAAAAACAGAACTAAATGGAATTCACGTAAGTGGACTAAGATTAGTCAATTTAATAAAAAATAAAATGTTGGTTAATCACTCAGCACTAGAAGTGCGTAAGAGCTACAGTATGCCAACAAAACGTAGATACATGTAGAGCTACAGTATGCCAACAAAACGTAGATACATGTAGAGCTACAGTATGCCAACAAAACGTAGATACATGTAGAGCTACAGTATGCCAACAAAACGTAGATACATGTAGAGCTACAGTATGCCAACAAAACGTAGATACATGTAGAGCTACAGAACAAAACAATCTCAGTGTAGAAATGCTAGTCCGCGATGGGACAAGAACATCCCTGCCGGCCAAACCCTCCCCTAACCCGGACGACGCTGGTCCAATTATGCGCCGCCCCATGGACCTCCCGGTCGAACCCAGATTCTCTAGTGGCACTGTGATGCAGTGCCTTAGACCACTGCGCCACTCGGGAGGGACTCCATAATTGAGCACATGACAGATGGATGGACAGAACAGAGAGGATGGGTGGTGTGATAGAGGAGTGGAGGAAGGATGGATGGCCATAGAAGCCACTGAGCTGTGGGGGGGTACTCGAGAAGTCTCATGAGGGGGTACTCGAGAAGTCTCAATTGGGGGTACTCGAGAAGTCTCATGAGGGGGTACTCGGATCCCTGGGGGGGTACTTGAGAAGTCTCATGAGGAGGGACTCTGGGTAGAGAAAAATTCAGTTGGTGCTGCAGTAACCGAAAAAAGGTTGGGAACCACAGTACTAGAGAGTATGAGAACGGTCGTAAAGTCACAAGTAGGTCTTATTTGGAATACCAGCGTTCAACTAATTAAAATACTACTGAAGAACAACGTGGTGGTGATCAAGAGAACATGCATCAGCTGAGAGTTAATCTGATGTGGACAGTAGGGAGGGAGGAGGGAGTTGGTTCAGTTTGAAGGGGCAGGCTGAGGAGTGTGGGAACGAGAGGAGGAGAAATAAACGTGTGAGGCTTTACGGATTAGAGATGAAAGCGGAGGAGACGTGGAGAGTAAGTGGGGAGACACAGCGAGACATGGGGAAGCACAGGGGAGAGGGGGCTGGGCGCAGAGGAGGTGCGAGGAGAGGCGCGGGAGGCTTTGCAGTCAGACTCGAAGATGATGGCCTTTAACTCTCTCTTTCTCACACACACACACTGCCCTCCTCTCTGCTTTCTCTTGTCCTCGTCAGATGTGAAGGAGAAACGAGCTCCACAGCTGCCCTCAGAGGAGATGACAGAGAGAGATGAGAAGGGGGAGAGAGAAGGGAGAGGAGAATAAAAGGGAGAGGAGAAGAGAGGAGAGAAGGGAATGGAGAAGAGGAGAAGAGAGGAGAAGGGAGATGATACGAGTGAAGAGGAGGAGGAGAGAAGAGAGAAGAGGAGATGGGAGGAAAGGAGAGAGCAGAAGGGAGGAGAAAGGAGAAGGGAGGAGAGAGGAGAAGGGAGGAGAGTTGGAGAGGAAAAGGGATGAGAGAGGAGAGAAGAGGAGATGGGAGGAGAGAGCAGAAGGGAGGAGAGAGGAGAAGGGAGGAGAGAGGAGAAGGGAGGAGAGTTGGAGAGGAAAAGGGAGGAGAGTTGGAGAGGAAAAGGGGATGGGAGGAGAGAGCAGAAGGGAGGAGAGAGCAGAAGGGAGGAGAGAGGAGATGGGAGGAGAGAGCAGAAGGGAGGAGAGAGGAGAAGGGAGGAGAGAGGAGAAGGGAGGAGAGAGGAGAAGGGAGGAGAGAGGAGAAGGGAGGAGAGTTGGAGAGGAAAAGGGATGAGAGAGGAGAGAAGAGGAGATGGGAGGAGAGAGCAGAAGGGAGGAGAGAGGAGAAGGGAGGAGAGAGGAGAAGGGAGGAGAGAGGAGAAGGGAGACAGAGAGAGGAGAAGGGAGGAGAGAGGAGAAGGGAGGAGAGAGGAGAAGGGAGGAGAGTTGGAGAGGAAAAGGGATGAGAGAGGAGAGAAGAGGAGATGGGAGGAGAGAGCAGAAGGGAGGGAGAGGAGAAGGGAGGAGAGAGGAGAAGGGAGGAGAGAGGAGAAGGGAGGAGAGAGGAGAAGGGAGGAGAGAGGAGAAGGGAGGAGAGAGGAGAAGGGAGGAGAGAGGAGAAGGGAGGAGAGAGGAGAAGGGAGGAGAGAGGAGAAGGGAGGAGAGAGGAGAAGGGAGGAGAGAGGAGAAGGGAGGAGAGAGGAGAAGGGAGGAGAGTTGGAGAGGAAAAGGGATGAGAGAGGAGAGAAGAGGAGATGGGAGGAGAGAGCAGAAGGGAGGAGAGAGGAGAAGGGAGGAGAGAGGAGAAGGGAGGAGAGAGGAGAAGGGAGGAGAAAGGAGAAGGGAGGAGAGAGGAGAAGGGAGGAGAGAGGAGAAGGGAGGAGAGAGGAGGAGTGGATGTGACACTCAAGTCCCTCAGACAGACAGACAGCCAGGAGGGACCAGGCAGACAGCCAGGAGGGACCAGACAGACAGCCAGGAGGGACCAGACAGACAGCCAGGAGGGACCAGACAGACAGCCAGGAGGGACCAGACAGACAGCCAGGAGGGACCAGACAGACAGCCAGGAGGGACCAGACAGACAGCCAGGAGGGACCAGACAGACGTCTCAAAAGACCAGACAGCCAGGAGGGACCAGACAGACAGCCAGGAGGGACCAGACAGACAGCCAGGAGGGACCAGACAGACAGCCAGGAGGGACCAGACAGACAGCCAGGAGGGACCAGACAGACAGGAGGGACCAGACAGACAGGCAGGAGGGACCAGACAGCCAAATCTTTCACCCGTTTACATTCCCAACCAGTTGGAACAAACAGAAACCACATAGACACCACTATATTTACATCCTACCAACCCATATAGACACCACTATATATACATCCTACCAACCCATTAGGACACCACCATATTTACATCCTACCAACCCATATAGACACCACTATATTTACATCCTACCAACCCATATAGACACCATCATATTTACATCCTACCAACCCATATAGACACCACTATATTTACATCCTACCGACCCATATAGACACCACTATATTTACATCCTACCTACCTATCCATTCATCTCAAAGGACCCTAATATGAATCTAATTTCTCTACATCCTTCCTTCCCTACAACGGTTTCTCAAATCTAGTCCTGGATTAACGAAGCATCTCTAACACCGCAACATCTTGCCACACAACCACACCCTGCCACACAACCACACCCTGCCACACAACCACACACAACCACACCCTGCCACACAACCACACAACCACACCCTGCCACACAACCACACCCTGCCACACAACCACACCCTGCCACACAACCACACACAACCACACCCTGCCACACCCTAACACACCCTGCCACACCCTAACACACCCTGCCACACAACCACACCCTGCCACACAACCACACACAACCACACCCTGCCACACAACCACACACAACACACTCTGCCACACAACCACACCCTGCCACACAACCACACACAACCACACAACCACACACAACCACACCCTGCCACACAACCACACACAACCACACACAACCACACCCTGCCACACAACCACACACAACCACACCCTGCCACACAACCACACCCTGCCACACAACCACACCCTGCCACACAACCACACACAACCACACCCTGCCACACAACCACACACAACCACACCCTAACACACCCTGCCACACACAACCACACCCTGCCACACAACCACACACAACCACACCCTGCCACACAACCACACCCTGCCACACAACCACACACAACCACACCCTGCCACACAACCACACACAACCACACCCTGCCACACAACCAGACCCTGCCACACAACCACACACAACCACACCCTGCCACACAACCACACCCTGCCACACAACCACACCCTGCCACACAACCACACCCTGCCACACAACCACACACAACCACCTGCCACACAACCACACCCTGCCACACAACCACACACAACCACACCCTGCCACACAACCACACCCTGCCACACAACCACACCCTGCCACACAACCACACACAACCACACCCTGCCACACAACCACACACAACCACACCCTGCCACACAACCACACACAACCACACACAACCACACACAACCACACCCTGCCACACAACCACACCCTGCCACACCCTGCCACACAACATACCCTGCCACACCCTGCCACACAACCACACCCTGCCACACAACCACACCCTGCCACACAACCACACACAACCACACCCTGCCACACCCTAATACACCCTGCCACACCCTAACACACCCTGCCACACCCTAACACACCCTGCCACACAACCACACCCTGCCACACAACCACACCCTGCCACACCCTGCCACACAATCACACACAACCACACCCTGCCACACAACCACACCCTGCCACACAACCACACAACACACCCTGCCACACAACCACACCCTGCCACACAACCACACCCTGCCACCCAACCACACCCTGCCACACCCTGCCACACAACCACAGCCTGCCACACAACCACACCCTGCCACACAACACACACAACCACACAACCACACCCTGCCACACAACACACACAACCACACAACCACACCCTGCCACACAACACACCCTGCCACACAACACACCCTGCCACACAATGCCACACCCTGCCACACAACACAGCTGACGCCTTAAATTTTTTTGACGTTTCTCTGATTGGTTGGGAAGTAAAACCATAGCAACAATCAACAATCGGCAGCGTAGCCTAGTGGTTAGAGCGTTGGACTAGTAACCGGAAGGTTGCGAGTTCAAACCCCCGAGCTGACAAGGTACAAATCTGTCGTTCTGCCCCTGAACAGGCAGTTAACCCACTGTTCCCAGGCCGTCATTGAAAATAAGAATTTGTTCTTAACTGACTTGCCTGGTTAAAGGTAAAAATAAAATAAAAAAAATATCACTGTGTGCTTTGATCCTCTCATCTATAACCTACATTTCCTCTCCTCCTCCATGCAAAGCTTCCATCCTGAGCAGTGGGTCCATTATGAAATAAGGCTATTAGAAGAGCAGTGTATTGTAAATGTTGTAGCGGCATGTAGCATGCTGGTAGTGTGTGTGTGTGTACACAGTATGTACCTAAGCATGGCTGGTCAGCTTGGTTGGTAGTGGAGGAGAAGAAAGGTATGGCATGGAGAGAGAGAGGAAGGGGAGGAGACAGGAAGGGGAGGGGAGAGGAAGGGTTAGGGGGACGCAGGGAGAGAGAGCATCCCTGTACACACACACACACACACACACACAGGCCAGGGATCATCAACTAGATTCAGCCGTGGGTCGTCCCAGCAATCAGATCACCGAGAGGCCCCAGCAATCAGATCCCCGAGAGGCCCCAGCAATCAGATCCCCGAGAGGCCCCAGCAATCAGATCCCCGAGAGGCCCCAGCAATCAGATCCCCGAGAGGCCCCAGCAATCAGATCCCCGAGAGGCCCCAGCAATCAGATCCCCGAGAGGCCCCAGCAATCGACCTCAAAGCAAAAATTTTTTTTAAATGACATTTCTGTAAGTTGAGTCTGTTGTTAAAGCCGGGTGTTAACACTGCACAAAGGTAGTTCATCAGTAAGCATTGCATTGTAAGCAATCACTGCATGGCTCGACGTTATTGAGAACAAAAATACGCTCTCAGGCCGGGCCGAGCTGGCGGGTCGGCTTGCTGCAGACCAGTCAATACCCCCAGACATGCTTGACAATTTATCATTTTCAGCTCTCATTTTTCACATATTGAAAAAGTGTTTCTCCATTTCTTATGGCGGTGTTACATCTGTTAGCCGGATTACTAAAACAGAGACGGGCTTGCAAGCTATTGTAGATCTCCCTCTCCACTCCACTCCTCTCCACTCCACTCCTCTCCTCTCCACTCCTCTCCTCTCCTCTCCACTCCTCTCCTCTCCACTCCACTCCTCTCCACTCCACTCCTCTCCACTCCACTCCTCTCCACTCCACTCCTCTCCACTCCACTCCTCTCCACTCCACTCCTCTCCACTCCACTCCTCTCCTCTCCACTCCACTCCTCTCCACTCCACTCCTCTCCACTCCACTCCTCTCCTCTCAGCACTTAAAATAAAACATTTAGTCAGTGTCACAACAGTTAACAGCCTTGATGCCGTTTCAATATCAAGCCAAATCCCAGATCTTTAAAGCTAAAGTCACGCATTACTTATTTACAGAACAAACTGAGTACATATTCAGAAACAGGGCAAAGCTGGTAGAGTTTGTGACACTGTGAAACAATATCCACACTATCTATTTACTGGGAATAGCTTCGTTATTCCGCACGCACACACACACACACACACACACACACACACACACACACACACACACACACACACACACACACACACACACACACACACACACACACACACACACACACACACACACACACACACACACACACACACACACACACACACACACACACACACACACACACACACACACACACAGTCAAGCTGCCAAGCGTGGACTAATGTGAGAAATGTGTTAGCTCACTAGGGGTGGGCTCCCAAGTGGCACAGCGGTCTATGGTACTGCATCTACAGGCCCTGGTTCGATTCCAGGCTGTATTACATCCGATTGGGAGTCCCGTGGCCCAGCGTCGTCCGGGGTGGGCCGTCATTGTTCTTAACTGACTTGTTTAGTTAAATCAAAAGAATATAGGCTACCACTCTACTCCCCTACAAATCATCCCTCCAGACCACCATACTGCTACAGTACAGAACCAGACAGTAGCAGGAGGAATCATCCCTCCAGATCACCATACTGCTACAGAACCAGACAGTAGCAGGAGGAATCATCCCTCCAGACCACCATACTGCTACAGAACCAGACAGTAGCAGGAGGAATCATCCCTCCAGACCACCATACTGCTTCAGTACAGAACCAGACAGTAGCAGGAGGAATCATCCCTCCAGACCACCATACTGCTACAGAACCAGACAGTAGCAGGAGGAATCATCCCTCCAGACCACCATACTGCTACAGAACCAGACAGTAGCAGGAGGAATCATCCCTCCAGACCACCATACTACTACAGAACCAGACAGTAGCAGGAGGAATCATCCCTCCAGACCACCATACTGCTACAGAACCAGACAGTAGCAGGAGGAACCTCTTTTCACTGTCTGGCAAATGTGTCTCTCTCTGGTTTACTTTGCGTATGGAAATCTGAAATGCTTTCCTGGCACCGTTCATGGTAACTGTTGTTGAAATATGATCAGAGTTTTCCTATTCATGACTTAGATTCTTGTGGATGTGATTTTTCAGTGTGAAACTGAACCATGTTTTACCTCTCTCTCTGTGTGTGTGTGTGTGTGTGTGTGTGTGTGTGTGTGTGTGTGTGTGTGTGTGTGTGTGTGTGTGTGTGTGTGTGTGTGTGTGTGTGTGTGTCAATGGCTCCAATTAGTGCTCTCATGAGAACAGGCAGGTGACGACAGACCGATTGGAAGATCCCGCCGGCAACAGACAACACAGTCAAAAGTAGTGCACTATATAGGGATTAGGGAGCCATGTGGGACACAGCATGTTGTCTAAAGGCTGCTTACCAAGTGCCTGATAATCCATAGTCCAATCCAACCCATGACGGGTCCAACTGAAACTCCACAGGGGAATGAAGCGAGGGGCTGGTCCACAACTAATTACTCCCAGGACCTCTATAAACTGACCCGTGTGTAAAACAGAGAGAGGGAGAGGAGAAGAGACAAAGAGGGAGATTGTCTTCCTCCACACTGTATATATAACACAAGACGATATTTGTTAAATCGGCAAATAGGCTGTGCCTCTCTCTGCGTGGCTATCTGCTGGACTCCCCCCTCTCTGCGTGGCTATCTGCTGGACTCCCCCCTCTCTGCGTGGCTATCTGCTGGACTCCCCCCTCTCTGCGTGGCTATCTGCTGGACTCCCCCTCTCTGCGTGGCTATCCTGCTGGACTCCCCCTCTCTGCGTGGCTATCTGCTGGACTCCCCCCTCTCTGCGTGGCTATCTGCTGGACTCCCCCTCTCTGCGTGGCTATCTGCTGGACTCCCCCTCTCTGCGTGGCTATCTGCTGGACTCCCCCTCTCTGCGTGGCTATCTGCTGGACTCCCCCTCTCTGCGTGGCTATCTGCTGGACTCCCCCCTCTCTGCGTGGCTATCTGCTGGACTCCCCTCTCTGCGTGGCTATCTGCTGGACTCCCCCTCTCTGCGTGGCTATCTGCTGGACTCCCCCTCTCTGCGTGGCTATCTGCTGGACTCCCCTCTCTCTGCGTGGCTATCTGCTGGACTCCCCCTCTCTGCGTGGCTATCTGCTGGACTCCCCCCTCTGCGTGGCTATCTGCTGGACTCCCCCTCTCTGCGTGGCTATCTGCTGGACTCCCCCTCTCTGCGTGGCTATCTGGACTGACCCCCTCTCTGCGTGGCTATCTGCTGGACTCCCCCTCTCTGCGTGGCTATCTGCTGGACTCCCCCTCTCTGCGTGGCTATCTGCTGACTCCCCCTCTCTGCGTGGCTATCTGCTGGACTCCCCCTCTCTGCGTGGCTATCTGCTGACTCCCCCTCTCTGCGTGGCTATCTGCTGGACTCCCCCTCTCTGCGTGGCTATCTGCTGGACTCCCCCCTCTCTGCGTGGCTATCTGCTGGACTCCCCCTCTCTGCGTGGCTAAGCTATCTGCTGGACTCCCCCTCTCTCTGCGTGGCTATCTATCTGCTGGACTCCCCCTCTCTGCGTGGCTATCCTGCTGGACTCCCCCCCTCTCTGCGTGGCTATCCTGCTGGACTCCCCCTCTCTGCGTGGCTATCCTGCTGGACTCCCCTCTCTGCGTGGCTATCCTGCTGGACTCCCCCTCTCTGCGTGGCTATCTGCTGGACTCCCCCTCTCTGCGTGGCTATCCTGCTGGACTCCCCCCTCTCTGCGTGGCTATCCTGCTGGACTCCCCCTCTCTGCGTGGCTAAGCTATCCTGCTGGACTCCCCCTCTCTGCGTGGCTATCCTGCTGGACTCCCCCCTCTCTGCGTGGCTATCCTGCTGGACTCCCCCTCTCTGCGTGGCTAAGCTATCCTGCTGGACTCCCCCTCTCTGCGTGGGGGATCTGCTGGACTCTGCTGGACTCCCCCTCTGCGTGGCTATCCTGCTGGACTCCCCCTCTCTGCGTGGCTATCCTGCTGGACTCCCCTCTCTGCGTGGCTAAGCTATCCTGCTGGACTCCCCTCTCTGCGTGGCTATCTGCTGGACTCCCCCTCTCTGCGTGGCTATCTGCTGGACTCCCCTCTCTGCGTGGCTATCTGCTGGACTCCCCCTCTCTGCGTGGCTATCTGCTGGACTCCCCCCTCTCTGCGTGGCTATCTGCTGGACTCCCCCTCTCTGCGTGGCTATCTGCTGGACTCCCCCTCTCTGCGTGGCTAAGCTATCTGCTGGACTCCCCTCTCTCTGCGTGGCTAAGCTATCTGCTGGACTCCCCCTCTCTGCGTGGCTATCCTGCTGGACTCCCCCTCTCTGCGTGGCTATCCTGCTGGACTCCCCCCTCTCTGCGTGGCTATCCTGCTGGACTCCCCCCTCTCTGCGTGGCTATCCTGCTGGACTCCCCTCTCTCTGCGTGGCTAAGCTATCCTGCTGGACTCCCCCCTCTCTGCGTGGCTATCTGCTGGACTCCCCCCTCTCTGCGTGGCTAAGCTATCCTGCTGGACTCCCCCTCTCTGCGTGGCTATCTGCTGGACTCCCCCTCTCTCTGCGTGGCTATCTGCTGGACTCCCCCTCTCTGCGTGGCTATCTGCTGGACTCCCCCTCTCTCTGCGTGGCTATCTGCTGGACTCCCCCTCTCTGCGTGGCTATCTGCTGGACTCCCCCCTCTCTGCGTGGCTATCTGCTGGACTCCCCCTCTGCGTGGCTATCTGCTGGACTCCCCCTCTCTGCGTGGCTATCTGCTGACTCCCCCCTCTGCGTGGCTATCTGCTGACTCCCCCTCTCTGCGTGGCTATCTGCTGGACTCCCCCTCTCTGCGTGGCTATCTGCTGGACTCCCCCTCTCTGCGTGGCTATCTGCTGGACTCCCCCTCTGCGTGGCTATCTGCTGGCGTGGCTATCTGCTGGACTCCCCCCTCTCTGCGTGGCTATCTGCTGGACTCCCCCTCTCTGCGTGGCTAAGCTATCTGCTGACTCCCCCTCTCTCTGCGTGGCTAAGCTATCTGCTGGACTCCCCTCTCTGCGTGGCTATCCTGCTGGACTCCCCCTCTCTGCGTGGCTATCCTGCTGGACTCCCCCTCTCTGCGTGGCTATCCTGCTGGACTCCCCTCTCTGCGTGGCTATCCTGCTGGACTCCCCTCTCTGCGTGGCTAAGCTATCCTGCTGGACTCCCCCTCTGCGTGGCTATCTGCTGGACTCCCCCTCTCTGCGTGGCTAAGCTATCCTGCTGGACTCCCCTCTCTGCGTGGCTATCTGCTGACTCCCCTCTCTGCGTGGCTATCTGCTGGACTCCCCTCTGCTCTCTGCTGTCCCCTCTCTGCGTGGCTATCTGCTGGACTCCCCCTCTCTGCGTGGCTATCTGCTGGACTCCCCCCTCTCTGCGTGGCTATCTGCTGGACTCCCCCTCTCTGCGTGGCTATCTGCTGGACTCCCCCTCTCTGCGTGGCTATCTGCTGGACTCCCCTATCTCTGACTGCGTGGCTATCTGCTGGACTCCCCCTCTCTGCGTGGCTATCTGCTGGACTCCCCCTCTCTGCGTGGCTATCTGCTGGACTCCCCTCTGCGTCTGCGTGGCTATCTGCTGGACTCCCTCTCTGCGTGGCTATCTGCTGGACTCCCCCTCTCTGCGTGGCTATCTGCTGGACTCCCCCTCTCTGCGTGGCTATCTGCTGGACTCCCCCCTCTCTGCGTGGCTATCTGCTGGACTCCCCCTCTCTCTGCGTGGCTATCTGCTGGACTCCCCCTCTCTGCGTGGCTATCCTGCTGGACTCCCCCTCTCTGCGTGGCTATCCTGCTGGACTCCCCCTGCGTGGCTATCCTGCTGGACTCCCCCTCTCTGCGTGGCTATCCTGCTGGACTCCCCTCTCTGCGTGGCTAAGCTATCCTGCTGGACTCCCCCTCTCTGCGTGGCTATCTGCTGGACTCCCCCTCTCTGCGTGGCTATCCTGCTGGACTCCCCTCTCTGCGTGGCTAAGCTATCCTGCTGGACTCCCCTCTCTGCGTGGCTAAGCTCCTGCTGGACTCCCTCTCTGCGTGGCTATCCTGCTGGACTCCCCCTCTCTGCGTGGCTATCCTGCTGGACTCCCCCCTCTCTGCTGGCTAAGCTATCCTGCTGGACTCCCTGCGTGGCTATCTGCTGACTCCCCCCTCTCTGCGTGGCTATCCTGCTGGACTCCCCCTCTCTGCGTGGCTATCCTGCTGGACTCCCCTCTCTGCGTGGCTAAGCTATCCTGCTGGACTCCCCCTCTCTGCGTGGCTATCTGCTGGACTCCCCCTCTCTGCGTGGCTATCTGCTGGACTCCCCCCTCTCTGCGTGGCTATCTGCTGGACTCCCCCTCTCTGCGTGGCTATCTGCTGGACTCCCCCTCTCTGCGTGGCTATCTGCTGGACTCCCCCTCTCTCTCTGCGTGGCTAAGCTATCTGCTGGACTCCCCCTCTCTGCGTGGCTATCCTGCTGGACTCCCCCTCTCTGCGTGGCTATCCTGCTGGACTCCCCCCTCTCTGCGTGGCTATCCTGCTGGACTCCCCCCTCTCTGCGTGGCTATCCTGCTGGACTCCCCCTCTCTGCGTGGCTATCCTGCTGGACTCCCCCTCTCTGCGTGGCTATCTGCTGGACTCCCCCTCTCTGCGTGGCTATCTGCTGGACTCCCCCTCTCTGCGTGGCTATCTGCTGGACTCCCCCTCTCTGCGTGGCTATCTGCTGGACTCCCCCTCTCTGCGTGGCTATCTGCTGGACTCCCCCTCTGCGTGGCTATCTGCTGGACTCTCTGCGTGGCTATCTGCTGGACTCCCCCTCTCTGCGTGGCTATCTGCTGGACTCCCCCTCTCTGCGTGGCTATCTGCTGGACTCCCCCTCTCTGCGTGGCTATCTGCTGGACTCCCCTCTCTGCGTGGCTATCTGCTGGACTCCCCCTCTCTGCGTGGCTATCTGCTGGACTCCCCCTCTCTGCGTGGCTATCTGCTGGACTCCCCCTCTCTGCGTGGCTATCTGCTGGACTCCCCCTCTCTGCGTGGCTATCTGCTGGACTCCCCCTCTCTGCGTGGCTATCTGCTGGACTCCCCCTCTCTGCGTGGCTATCTGCTGGACTCCCCCTCTCTGCGTGGCTATCTGCTGGACTCCCCCTCTCTGCGTGGCTATCTGCTGGACTCCCCCTCTCTGCGTGGCTATCTGCTGGACTCCCCCCCCTCTGCGTGGCTAGGCTATCTGCTGGACTCCCCCTCTCGTCCTACCAGACCCCCTCTCATCCTACCGGACCCCCTCCCCTCGTCCTACCGGACCCCCTCCCCCTACCTAACGCTGAACACACTACCAGCCTATCACAACTCTCTGTGACTCAACGCCACCGCCCCATCACAACGCCACCGGTCTATCACAACGCAACGCCACCGGCCTATCACAACGCAACGCCACCGGCCTATCACAACTCAACAGTGTGAACTGTGTTACTCTAACTCAGTAATTAGAGTACAGTATTGGAAATTCTATGTGCTTCTTGACAGGCCAATGGCCATGCAAGATACTAACCATTGGACATGCTCCTTACAGGACACATCACTGCACTCTATACTCCTCTGTAAACTGGTCATCTCTGTATACCCGTCGCAAGACCCACTGGTTGATGCTTATTTATAAAACCCTCTTAGGCCTCACTCTCCCCTATCTAAGATATATACTGCAGCCCTCATCCTCCTCATACAACACCCGTTCTGCCAGTCACATTCTGTTAAAGGTCCCCAAAGCACACACGTCCCTAGGGCGCTCCTCTTTTCAGTTCACTGCAGCTAGCGACTGGAACGAGCTGCAACAAACACTCAAACTGGACAGTTTTATCTCAACCTCTTCATTCAAAGAGTCAGTCATGACAGTTGTGGCTGCTTTGTGTGAAGTATTGTTGTCACTACCTTGTCCTTTGTGCTGTTGTCTGTGCCCAATAATGTGTGTACCATGTTGTTGTCATGTGTTGTTGCCACCATGTTGTGTTGTTACCATGTTGTTCTGCTACCATGCTGATACCATGTTGGGTTGCCACCATGCTGGGTTGATACCATGTTGGGTTGATACCATGTTGTTCTGCTACCATGCTGATACCATGTTGGGTTGATACCATGTTGTGTTGTTACCATGTTGTTCTGCTACCATGCTGATACCATGTTGGGTTGATACCATGTTGGGTTGATACCATGTTGGGTTGATACCATGTTGGGTTGATACCATGTTGGGTTGATACCATGCAACAGTCTACAAGGTAGTGTGTGTGTCCAGGTAAGAGCTTGGAGTCCTGTAGACAACAGTCTACACGGTAGTGTGTGTGTCCAGGTAAGAGCTTGGAGTCCTGTAGACAACAGTCTACACGGTAGTGTGTGTGTCCAGGTAAGAGCTTGGAGTCCTGTAGACAACAGTCTACACGGTAGTGTGTGTGTCCTACCTGCTATGATGTCATCGTCCGTGACTTCCATCTCTTCGGCAGTGGGGAGCTGTGTTTCCACAGGAAGGGTATCGGGAAGGGGTGGGGACGGCACGGCGGCGTCAGCAGAGGTTCCCGCTGTACAAACACAAATAAACAACACACATCAGGTCAAGAAGACTGTCCAACAACCATTTCTAGCCTGTTTCAACCACATTCTCCAATGGGTCAGTGGATGTTCCCTGTAAAGACCAAATAAATAACACACATTATGTTTAGATAGAAATGTGATAAATAAAGTTTGATTGGATGGTTGATGTTAATAGATTGAAAAAAAAAAAACAACCAACTGAAAACTATTTTCATTTGAGAAAAATATCCTCATCATAATTTGCACGGATGTAAAAATGTGGAGAAGTCCATTGAGCCATACCACCACGATCGTTCTGGGTGACACAGTCAGAAACTAAGGAATTCAGACAGACACAAAACCCACTAACCTCCTTCCTGCTACAATTAATGTCACTAATTTCCCCTGGTTCCTTTGTGTCCCTTGGTTAAGTATCTCATCAGGCCTTATTGGGGATGGAAGCAACATTACAGTTCCTTCATTAACCCCTTTATCATTACACCTACTTTTATTCTGCCGGTTCATTTAACCCTTATCCTGGATTTACCTTAAAATACGCTTTTCATTACGACCAGGACAGTGAATCAATGGTGCTTAAAGGTGAGAACGAGCTAATCTCTGCTAGCGCTAATTAATGAAGCTAAATGCCCCTCTCCTCCTCCTCTTCATCTCTCTGCTCCTCCCTTTCCCCCTCCTCCTCTCCATCTCTCTGCTCCTCCCTTTCCCCCTCCTCCTCCTCCTCTCCATCTCTCTGCTCCTCCCTTCCCCCCTCCTTCTCCTCTCCATCTCTCTGCTCCTCTCTTTCCCCCTCCTCCTCCTCTCCATCTCTCTGCTCCTCCCTTTCCCCCTCATCTCCATCTCTGCTCCTCCCTTTCCCCCTCATCTCCATCTCTCTGCTCCTCCCTTTCCCCCTCATCTCCATCTCTCTGCTCCTCCCTTTCCCCCTCATCTCCATCTCTCTGCTCCTCCCTTTCCCCCTCCCCTCCTCTTCTCCATCTCTCTCTGCTCCTCCCTTTCCTCCTCCTCCTCCTCCCCTTCTCCATCTCTCTGCTCCTCCCTTTCCTCCTCCTTCTCCTCCCCTTCATCTCTCTGCTCCTCCCTTCCCCCTCCTCTTCATCTCTGCTCCTCCCTTTCCCCCTCCTCTTCATCTCTCTGCTCCTCCCTTCCCCCTCCTCTTCATCTCTCTGCTCCTCCCTTCCCCCTCCTCCTCCTCCTCGCTCTCCTTTAGTATCTTAGTGACACAGAACAGATGTAGCTTCTCAGCACTCGTTAGCAGTTCAGAGACAAGCGGCTCTATCCACTAGGCACAAACAGTAGATCAGAGACAAGTGGCTCTATCCACTAGGCACAAACAGTAGACATCCCGTCTGAACTGGGAAAGGTACTACCTGAACAGGTACAATGTAGGGTTGCATCCAACTTCTAACACGTTTTAGTGAGGCGTGTCCTAGTGAACACGTTTTAGTGAGGCGTGTCCTAGTGAACACGTTTTAGTGAGGCGTGTCCTAGTGAACACGTTTTAGTGAGGCGTGTCCTAGTGAACACGTTTTAGTGAGGCGTGTCCTAGTGAACACGTTTTAGTGAGGCGTGTCCTAGTGAACACGTTTTAGTGAGGCGTGTCCTAGTGAACACGTTTTAGTGAGGCGTGTCCTAGTGAACACGTTTTAGTGAGGCGTGTCCTAGTGAACACGTTTTAGTGAGGCGTGTCCTAGTGAACACGTTTTAGTGAGGCGTGTCCTAGTGAACACGTTTTAGTGAGGCGTGTCCTAGTGAACACGTTTTAGTGAGGCGTGTCCTAGTGAACACGTTTTAGTGAGGCGTGTCCTAGTGAACACGTTTTAGTGAGGCGTGTCCTAGTGAACACGTTTTAGTGAGGCGTGTCCTAGTGAACACGTTTTAGTGAGGCGTGTCCTAGTGAACACGTTTTAGTGAGGCGTGTCCTAGTGAACACGTTTTAGTGAGGCGTGTCCTAGTGAACACGTTTTAGTGAGGCGTGTCCTAGTGAACACGTTTTAGTGAGGCGTGTCCTAGTGAACACGTTTTAGTGAGGCGTGTCCTAATGAACACGTTTTAGTGAGGCGTGTCCTAATGAACACGTTTTAGTGAGGCGTGTCCTAGTGAACACGTTTTAGTGAGGCGTGTCCTAATGAACACGTTTTAGTGAGGCGTGTCCTAGTGAACACGTTTTAGTGAGGCGTGTCCTAATGAACACGTTTTAGTGAGGCGTGTCCTAATGAACACGTTTTAGCAGGGACAGAACACACAACGGGTCTCCTGAAACTACACCACTACAGCGACACACACACACACACCTGCTGCCTTCTGCTCGATGAGCACGCACTTTTATTGCCATATCGAATATACATTTGATGAAGTGTGTGTGTGTGTGTGTGTGTGTGTGTGTGTGTGTGTGTGTGTGTGTGGGTGGTTCAGAATGATTCATTCCAGGCTCCCTGAGAAAACGTTCCTTTATGGTTCAATTCTCCATTGACAACTGACATATTTAAAGAGAAAATGTTTATTTATTCCACTAGTAGCTAGATCTGGTGGGGGGTAAACATGGCACTAGTAGCTAGATCTGGTGGGGGGTAAACATGGCACTAGTAGCTAGATCTGGTGGGGGTAAACATGGCACTAGTAGCTAGATCTGGTGGGGGGTAAACATGACACTAGTAGCTAGATCTGGTGGGGGTAAACATGGCACTAGTAGCTAGATCTGGTGGGGGTAAACATGGCACTAGTAGCTAGATCTGGTGGGGGGTAAACATGACACTAGTAGCTAGATCTGGTGGGGGTAAACATGACACTAGTAGCTAGATCTGGTGGGGGGTAAACATGACACTAGTAGCTAGATCTGGTGGGGGTAAACATGGCACAGTGACGAGGGGGAGGTGGCACAGTGACGGGGGGAGGTGGCACAGTGACGGGGGCGGTACAGCTCTCTACGGAGCCGTCCCCCTCGCTCTCTACGGAGCCGTCTCGCTCTCTATGGATCGGATATAGACTAGAGCCCATAAAGAGGGACAGTGTGGGGGACATAGAGCCCATAAACAGGGACAGTGTGGGGGATATAGACTAGAGGCCATCACTTCAGGTAGTCTGAATTGAGATCCATCTCTACCTCCTCCAAGGTCAAACGGCCGATGTCAGCTGTCACACATGGCTTCCACATGGCCTCGTTAGCCCCTGGAGTGGGACCGGTCTCGTTAGCCCCTGGAGTGGGACCGGCCTCGTTAGCCCCTGGAGTGGGACCGGCCTCGTTAGCCCCTGGAGTGGGACCGGCCTCGTTAGCCCCTGGAGTGGGACCGGCCTCGTTAGCCCCTGGAGTGGGACCGGCCTCGTTAGCCCCTGGAGTGGGACCGGCCTCAGCCCCTGGAGTGGGACCGGCCTCAGCCCCTGGAGTGGGACCGGCCTCGTTAGCCCCTGGAGTGGGACCGGACCATCCAACCATGCCCCACTCTGACCCTCCTCCTACTCCCAACCTCCTGCCAATCTTCCTGTCCTTCCGCTACAACATTGGAGTCTCGTCTGGACCTAGTCTATTCTTTCATCAGAGTGAAGTTCAAATAATTTAGCTGTGCTTGATCAGGCTTGTCCCGGCCTCAAGCAATGGAACTGTCTCAAAAGTGCAAACCCGTGCCTACCTCCTGTGTCACTCAGGCCTCCCTGGGGGTGACGTGGGGGGTTAGTGGGCAAGACCAGATTAATGAAACAAACCCGCTGCTCCAGTGACCAAGGAGGTGGGCACGGTTTGCACTCTCTCAAGGAGGCTCACCTGTGTCGGATTTTAATCACCTGGTTATTCATCCATCCATCCATCCATCCTCCCTCCCTCCCTCCCTCCCTCCATCCATCCTCCCACCTGCTGACCCGGGCCCCAGGGGCCAGCTGGGCCCTCCCAAAGAAAGAAACAAACAAGGGGAGAGCGGTAGAGAGAGGGGTAGAGAGAGAGGTAGAGAGAGGTAGAGAGAGCAAGAGAGAGAGCGAGAGATCAGCCACCATCACCTCACGTTTCAGCGTGATAATACACGGCCCCATGTCTCAAGGATCTGTACGCAATTCCTGGAAGTTGAAAATGTCCCAGTTCTTCCATGGCCTGCATATTCACCAGACATGTCACCCATTGAGCATGTTTGGGATGCTCTGGATCGTTGTGTACGACATCATGTTCCAGTTCCCGCCACTATCCAGTAACTAAACACATCCATTGAAGAGGAGTGGGACAACATTCAACAGCCTGATCAACTCGATGTGAAGGAGATGTCACACTGCATGAGGCAAATGTTGGTCACACCAGATACGGACTGGATTTACGATGCACGCCCCAATTATTATTATTATTGTTTTTTAAAGGTATCTGTAACCAACAGATGCGTATCTGTATTCCCAGTCATGTGAAATCCATAGATTAGGGCCTCATGAACTTACACTGAACAAAAATATTAAAACGCAACATGTCAAGTGTTGGTCCCATGTTTCATGAGGTGACCCCCCCCCCCCCAAAAAAAGGTTGTACTAATCTGTTAACCCCCCCCCTAATCTGTTTACCTCCCTGTTCGTGAGCATTTTATTCTTTGTCAATATAATCCATCCACCTGACAGGTGTGGCATATCAAGAAGCTGATTAGACAGCATGAACATTACAAAGGTGAACCTTGTGCTGGGTAGAGTTGATCAGGCTGTTGATTGTGGAATGTTGTCCCACTCCTCTTCAATGGCTGTACGAAGTTGCTGTTGGTTTTTTTATTTTTTATGATTCAATGCTTTTACATGTTTCTTGAATTTCTATGTTGTGAGACTTTTTGATGGAATATTTTTTACATAGATAATCAAAAATAGGTTCATATAAATTCCTCAAATCTTGTATGGCTAATTCTTGTGGCTTTGTTGTGGTTAAATAATTTCACACGTCGCAGAGTGGAGGCCTACTGTGAGGCCAGAGAGTAGAGGAGGCCTACTGTGAGGCCAGAGAGTAGAGGAGGCCTACTGTGAGGCCAGAGAGTAGAGGAGGCCTACTGTGAGGCCAGAGAGTAGAGGAGGCCTACTGTGAGCCCAGAGAGTAGAGGAGGCCTACTGTGAGGCCAGAGTGGAGGCCTACTGTGAGTCCAGAGTGGAGGCCTACTGTGAGTCCAGAGTGGAGGCCTACTGTGAGGCCAGAGTGGAGAGGAGGCCTACTGTGAGGCCAGAGTGGAGAGGAGGCCTACTGTGAGGCCAGAGTGGAGAGGAGGCCTACTGTGAGGCCAGAGTGGAGAGGAGGCCTACTGTGAGGCCAGAGTGGAGAGGAGGCCTACTGTGAGGCCAGAGTGGAGAGGAGGCCTACTGTGAGGCCAGAGTGGAGAGGAGGTCTACTGTGAGGCCAGAGTGGAGGCCTACAGTGAGGCCAGAGTGGAGGCCTACTGTGAGGCCAGAGTGGAGGCCTACTGTGAGGCCAGAGTGGAGGCCTACTGTGAGGCCAGAGTGGAGGCCTACTGTGAGGCCAGAGTGGAGGCCTACTGTGAGGCCAGAGTGGAGGCCTACTGTGAGGCCAGAGTGGAGGCCTACTGTGAGCAGAGTGGAGGCCTACTGTGAGGCCAGAGTGGAGGCCTACTGTGAGGCCAGAGTGGAGGCCTACTGTGAGGCCAGAGTGGAGGCCTACAGTGAGGCCAGAGTGGAGGCCTACTGTGAGGCCAGAGTGGAGGCCTACAGTGAGGCCAGAGTGGAGGCCTACTGTGAGGCCAGAGTGGAGGCCTACAGTGAGGCCAGAGTGGAGGCCTACTGTGAGGCCAGAGTGGAGGCCTACAGTGAGGCCAGAGTGGAGGCCTACAGTGAGGCCAGAGTGGAGGCCTACAGTGAGGCCAGAGTGGAGGCCTACTGTGAGGCCAGAGTGGAGGCCTGCTGTGAGGCCAGAGTGGAGGCCTGCTGTGAGGCCAGAGTGGAGGCCTGCTGTGAGGCCAGAGTGGAGGCCTACTGTGAGGCCAGAGTGGAGGCCTACTGTGAGGCCAGAGTGGAGGCCTGCTGTGAGGCCAGAGTGGAGGCATACTGTGAGGCCAGAGTGGAGGCCTACTGTGAGCCCAGAGTGGAGGCCTACTGTGAGGCCAGAGTGGAGGCCTTCTGTGAGGCTAGAGAGGACTAGTCAGAAAGAGGTAGGTGGGCAGCCAGAATGAGAGAAAGACAGAGTTAGAGAAAGAGAGTTTATATTAAAACCTGAGTTTGTTTCTTTCTCATATCTGATTATTTCCCTTATTTTTCCCCTTGTTTACTTCCTGTCTATTTCACTGGTTTACTTCCTGTCTATTTCACTAGTTTACTTCCTGTCTATTTCACTAGTTTACTTCCTGTCTATTTTCACTTGTTTACTTCCTGTCTATTTTCACTTGTTTACTTCCTGTCTATTTCACTTGTTTACTTCCTGTCTATTTTCACTAGTTTACTTCCTGTCTATTTTCACTAGTTTACTTCCTGTCTATTTTCACTAGTTTACTTCCTGTCTATTTTCACTAGTTTACTTCCTGTCTATTTTCACTAGTTTACTTCCTGTCTATTTTCACTAGTTTACTTCCTGTCTATTTTCACTAGTTTACTTCCTGTCTATTTTCACTTGTTTACTTCCTGTCTATTTTCACTTGTTTACTTCCTGTCTATTTCACTTGTTTACTTCCTGTCTATTTCACTTGTTTACTTCCTGTCTATTTCACTTGTTTACTTCCTGTCTATTTCACTTGCTTTGGCAATGTAAGCATAAGCAGGGGGGGCTGCAGTCAGAGGAAGTGGGATTCAATAGAGATGATTCCCAGATTCAGAGCATTGAAGTGAGACACGAACTTCAATCACCATTAGGGCCTTTTAA